>NC_060183.1:84056436-84098936 GCF_021184085.1 Oncorhynchus gorbuscha | reverse complement strand
CCACTAGAGACTAGCCTGGCCAGGTAGGTGGAGAGGCCACTAGAGACTAGCCTGGCCAGCTAGGTGGAGAGGCCACTAGAGACTAGCCTGGCCAGCTAGGTGGAGAGGCCACTACAGACTAGCCTGGCCAGCTAGGTGGAGAGGCCACTAGAGACCAGCCTGGCCAGGTAGGTGGAGAGGCCACTAGAGACTAGCCTGGCCAGCTAGGTGGAGAGGCCACTAGAGACTAGCCTGGCCAGGTAGGTGGAGAGGCCACTAGAGACTAGCCTGGCCAGCTAGGTGGAGAGGCCACTAGAGACTAGCCTGGCCAGGTAGGTGGAGAGGCCACTAGAGACTAGCCTGGCCAGCTAGGTGGAGAGGCCACTAGAGACTAGCCTGGCCAGCTAGGTGGAGAGGCCACTAGAGACTAGCCTGGCCAGCTAGGTGGAGAGGCCACTAGAGACTAGCCTGGCCAGCTAGGTGGAGAGGCCACTAGAGACTAGCCTGGCCAGGTAGGTGGAGAGGCCACTACAGACTAGCCTGGCCAGGTAGGTGGAGAGGCCACTAGAGACTAGCCTGGCCAGCTGGTTGGAGGTGGAGAGGCCACTAGAGACTAGCCTGGCCAGCTAGGTGGAGAGGCCACTACAGACTAGCCTGGCCAGGTAGGTGGAGAGGCCACTAGAGACTAGCCTGGCCAGCTAGGTGGAGAGGCCACTAGAGACTAGCCTGGCCAGGTAGGTGGAGAGGCCACTAGAGACTAGCCTGGCCAGCTAGGTGGAGAGGCCACTAGAGACTAGCCTGGCCAGCTAGGTGGAGAGGCCACTAGAGACTAGCCTGGCCAGCTAGGTGGAGAGGCCACTAGAGACTAGCCTGGCCAGGTAGGTGGAGAGGCCACTACAGACTAGCCTGGCCAGGTAGGTGGAGAGGCCACTAGAGACTAGCCTGGCCAGCTGGTTGGAGGTGGAGAGGCCACTAGAGACTAGCCTGGCCAGCTAGGTGGAGAGGCCACTACAGACTAGCCTGGCCAGGTAGGTGGAGAGGCCACTAGAGACTAGCCTGGCCAGCTAGGTGGAGAGGCCACTACAGACTAGCCTGGCCAGGTAGGTGGAGAGGCCACTAGAGACTAGCCTGGCCAGGTAGGTGGAGAGGCCACTAGAGACTAGCCTGGCCAGGTAGGTGGAGAGGCCACTAGAGACTAGCCTGGCCAGGTAGGTGGAGAGGCCACTAGAGACTAGCCTGGCCAGGTAGGTGGAGAGGCCACTAGAGACTAGCCTGGCCAGGTAGGTGGAGAGGCCACTAGAGACTAGCCTGGCCAGCTAGGTGGAGAGGCCACTAGAGACTAGCCTGGCCAGGTAGGTGGAGAGGCCACTAGAGACTAGCCTGGCCAGCTAGGTGGAGAGGCCACTAGAGACTAGCCTGGCCAGGTAGGTGGAGAGGCCACTAGAGACTAGCCTGGCCAGGTAGGTGGAGAGGCCACTAGAGACTAGCCTGGCCAGGTAGGTGGAGAGGCCACTAGAGACTAGCCTGGCCAGGTAGGTGGAGAGGCCACTAGAGACTAGCCTGGCCAGGTAGGTGGAGAGGCCACTAGAGACTAGCCTGGCCAGGTAGGTGGAGAGGCCACTAGAGACTAGCCTGGCCAGCTAGGTGGAGAGGCCACTAGGGACTAGCCTGGCCAGCTAGGTGGAGAGGCCACTAGAGACTAGCCTGGCCAGGTAGGTGGAGAGGCCACTAGAGACTAGCCTGGCCAGGTAGGTGGAGAGGCCACTAGAGACTAGCCTGGCCAGGTAGGTGGAGAGGCCACTAGAGACTAGCCTGGCCAGGTAGGTGGAGAGGCCACTAGAGACTAGCCTGGCCAGGTAGGTGGAGAGGCCACTAGAGACTAGCCTGGCCAGGTAGGTGGAGAGGCCACTAGAGACTAGCCTGGCCAGCTAGGTGGAGAGGCCACTAGAGACTAGCCTGGCCAGCTAGGTGGAGAGGCCACTAGAGACTAGCCTGGCCAGGTAGGTGGAGAGGCCACTAGAGACTAGCCTGGCCAGCTAGGTGGAGAGGCCACTAGAGACTAGCCTGGCCAGGTAGGTGGAGAGGCCACTAGAGACTAGCCTGGCCAGGTAGGTAGAGAGGCCACTAGAGACTAGCCTGGCCAGGTAGGTGGAGAGGCCACTAGAGACTAGCCTGGCCAGCTAGGTGGAGAGGCCACTAGAGACTAGCCTGGCCAGGTAGGTGGAGAGGCCACTACAGACTAGCCTGGCCAGCTAGGTGGAGAGGCCACTAGAGACTAGCCTGGCCAGGTAGGTAGAGAGGCCACTAGAGACTAGCCTGGCCAGGTAGGTGGAGAGGCCACTAGAGACTAGCCTGGCCAGCTAGGTGGAGAGGCCACTAGAGACTAGCCTGGCCAGGTAGGTGGAGAGGCCACTAGAGACTAGCCTGGCCAGGTAGGTGGAGAGGCCACTAGAGACTAGCCTGGCCAGGTAGGTGGAGAGGCCACTAGAGACTAGCCTGGCCAGGTAGGTGGAGAGGCCACTAGAGACTAGCCTGGCCAGCTAGGTGGAGAGGCCACTAGAGACTAGCCTGGCCAGGTAGGTGGAGAGGCCACTAGAGACTAGCCTGGCCAGCTAGGTGGAGAGGCCACTAGAGACTAGCCTGGCCAGGTAGGTGGAGAGGCCACTAGAGACTAGCCTGGCCAGGTAGGTGGAGAGGCCACTAGAGACTAGCCTGGCCAGGTAGGTGGAGAGGCCACTAGAGACTAGCCTGGCCAGGTAGGTGGAGAGGCCACTAGAGACTAGCCTGGCCAGGTAGGTGGAGAGGCCACTAGAGACTAGCCTGGCCAGGTAGGTGGAGAGGCCACTAGAGACTAGCCTGGCCAGCTAGGTGGAGAGGCCACTAGGGACTAGCCTGGCCAGCTAGGTGGAGAGGCCACTAGAGACTAGCCTGGCCAGGTAGGTGGAGAGGCCACTAGAGACTAGCCTGGCCAGGTAGGTGGAGAGGCCACTAGAGACTAGCCTGGCCAGGTAGGTGGAGAGGCCACTAGAGACTAGCCTGGCCAGGTAGGTGGAGAGGCCACTAGAGACTAGCCTGGCCAGGTAGGTGGAGAGGCCACTAGAGACTAGCCTGGCCAGGTAGGTGGAGAGGCCACTAGAGACTAGCCTGGCCAGCTAGGTGGAGAGGCCACTAGAGACTAGCCTGGCCAGCTAGGTGGAGAGGCCACTAGAGACTAGCCTGGCCAGGTAGGTGGAGAGGCCACTAGAGACTAGCCTGGCCAGCTAGGTGGAGAGGCCACTAGAGACTAGCCTGGCCAGGTAGGTGGAGAGGCCACTAGAGACTAGCCTGGCCAGGTAGGTAGAGAGGCCACTAGAGACTAGCCTGGCCAGGTAGGTGGAGAGGCCACTAGAGACTAGCCTGGCCAGCTAGGTGGAGAGGCCACTAGAGACTAGCCTGGCCAGGTAGGTGGAGAGGCCACTACAGACTAGCCTGGCCAGCTAGGTGGAGAGGCCACTAGAGACTAGCCTGGCCAGGTAGGTAGAGAGGCCACTAGAGACTAGCCTGGCCAGGTAGGTGGAGAGGCCACTAGAGACTAGCCTGGCCAGCTAGGTGGAGAGGCCACTAGAGACTAGCCTGGCCAGGTAGGTGGAGAGGCCACTACAGACTAGCCTGGCCAGCTAGGTGGAGAGGCCACTAGAGACTAGCCTGGCCAGGTAGGTGGAGAGGCCACTAGAGACTAGCCTGGCCAGCTAGGTGGAGAGGCCACTAGAGACTAGCCTGGCCAGCTAGGTGGAGAGGCCACTAGAGACTAGCCTGGCCAGCTAGGTGGAGAGGCCACTAGAGACTAGCCTGGCCAGCTAGGTGGAGAGGCCACTAGAGACTAGCCTGGCCAGCTAGGTGGAGAGGCCACTAGAGACTAGCCTGGCCAGGTAGGTGGAGAGGCCACTAGAGACTAGCCTGGCCAGCTAGGTGGAGAGCAGAGCAGGGTGCAGGGAGGTGCAGGGAGCTGTGCTGTCATGTCATGGTGTAGCACCAGCCAGTTTGGACAGTGTCTGGACAGTACTGGGTAGGTAAGTGAGGTATTTGTGCTGTTAAACCCTAGAAATTGAATACTAGAATGGAAAACACAGTAATTTGGTACGTTGTATAGATTGTATATCTATGGCTCATACCCACACTGCTTACAGCCCTAATCCTAGGCAGGCACTTAGACCAGGTATCAGACGGCTGGAGCCAGCCCAGCCCTCTCTCAGACCAGGCCGAGGTGTGGTTTGATTTCCGAGGGATAACGCCTTTGGCTGGGTCAAAATGTCAACATAAGTCCTCCCTCCGCCCCGGAGCCTGCTGACAACTGAGTAAACAACTCTAACGGTAGGGAGACAGGACCAGGGAGACAGGGACAGGGAGACAGGGGTAGGGAGACAGGACCAGGGAGACAGGGACAGGGAGACAGGGGTAGGGAGACAGGGACAGGGAGACAGGACCAGGGAGACAGGACCAAGGAGACAGGACCAGGGAGACAGGACCAGGGAGACAGGACCAGGGAGACAGGACCAGGGAGACAGGACCAGGGAGACAGGACCAGGGAGACAGGGGTAGGGAGACAGGACCCAGGAGACAGGACCAGGGAGACAGGACCAGGGAGACAGGGGTAGGGAGACAGGACCAGGGAGACAGGACCAGGGAGACTGGACCAGGGAGACAGGACCAGTGAGACAGGACCAGGGAGACTGAGACAGGACCAGGGAGACAGGACCAGGGAGACAGGACCAGGGAGACAGGACCAGGGAGACAGGGGTAGGGAGACAGGACCCAGGAGACAGGACCAGGGAGACAGGACCAGGGAGACAGGGGTAGGGAGACAGGACCAGGGAGACAGGACCAGGGAGACTGGACCAGGGAGACAGGACCAGGGAGACAGGACCAGGGAGACTGAGACAGGACCAGGGAGACAGGACCAGGGAGACAGGACCAGGGAGACAGGACCAGGGAGACAGGGGTAGGGAGAAAGGACCAGGGAGACAGGACCAAGGAGACAGGACCAGGGAGACAGGACCAGGGAGACTGAGACAGGGCCAGGAAGACAGGGACAGGGAGACTGAGACAGGGCCAGGGAGACAGGGCCAGGTAGACACGGCCAGGGAGACAGGACCAGGGAGACAGGACCAGGGAGACTGAGACAGGGCCAGGAAGACAGGGACAGGGAGACTGAGACAGGGCCAGGGAGACAGGGCCAGGTAGACAGGGACAGGGAGACAGGGACAGGGAGACTGAGACAGGGAGACAGGGTCAGGGAGACAGGGCCAGGGAGACAGGGCCAGGGAGACAGGGCCAGGGAGACTGAGACAGGCAGACAGGGACAGGGAGACTGAGACTGGGGGACAGGGACAGGGAGACTGAGACAGGGGGACAGGGACAGGGAGACTGATACAGGGGGACAGGGACAGGGAGACTGAGACAGGGGGACAGGGAGACTGAGACAGGGAGGCAGGGACAGGGAGACTGAGACAGGGGGACAGGGACAGGGAGACTGAGACAGGGAGGCAGGGACAGGGAGACTGAGACAGGGAGGCAGGGACAGGGAGACTGAGACAGGGAGGCAGGGACAGGGAGACTGAGACAGGGGGACAGGGACAGGGAGACTGAGACAGGGAGGTAGGGACAGGGAGACTGAGACAGGGAGGCAGGGATGGGGAGACTGAGACAGGGAGGTAGGGACAGGCAGACAGGGAGGTAGGGACAGGGAGACTGAGACAGGGAGACAGGGTCAGGCAGTAGGGCCACTAGCCATTAGAGAGGTGTGTCAGGGAGACTGAGACAGGCAGACAGGGTCAGGGAGACAGGGCCACTAGCCATTATTTTTAATTTTTATTTCACCTTTATTTAACCAGGTAGGCTAGTTGAGAACAAGTTCTCATTTGCAACTGCGACCTGGCCAAGATAAAAGCATAGCAGTGTGAACAGACAACACAGAGTTACACATGGAATAAACAATTAACAAGTCAATAACACAGTAGAAAAAAATGGGCAGTCTATATACAATGTGTGCAAAAGGCATGAGGAGGTAGGCGAATAATACAGTTTTGCAGATTAACACTGGAGTGATAAATGATCAGGTCATGTACAGGTAGAGATATTGGTGTGCAAAAGAGCAGAAAAATAAATAAATAAAAACAGTATAAAAAAAGTATGGGAATGAGGTAGGTGAAAATGGGTGGGCTATTTTCCTATAGACTATGTACAGCTGCAGCGATCGGTTAGCTGCTCGGATAGCTGATGTTTGAAGTTGGTGAGGGAGATAAAAGTCTCCAACTTCAGCGATTTTTGCAATTCGTTCCAGTCACAGGTAGCAGAGTACTGGAACGAAAGGAGGCCAAATGATGTGTTGGCTTTAGGGATGATCAGTGAGATACACCTGCTAGAGCGCGTGCTACGGATGGGTGTTGCCATCATGACCAGTGAACTGAGATAAGGCGGAGCTTTACCTAGCATGGACTTGTAGATGACCTGGAGCCAGTGGGTCTGGCGACGAATATGTAGTGAGGGCCAGCCGACTAGAGCATACAAGTCGCAGTGGTGGGTGGTATAAGGTGCTTTAGTGACAAAACGGATGGCACTGTGATAGACTGCATCCAGTTTGCTGAGTAGAGTGTTGGAAGCCATTTTGTAGATGACATCGCCGAAGTCGAGGATCGGTAGGATAGTCAGTTTAACTAGGGTAAGCTTGGCAGCGTGAGTGAAGGAGGCTTTGTTGCGGAATAGAAAGCCGACTCTTGATTTGATTTTCGATTGGAGATGTTTGATGTGGGTCTGGAAGGAGAGTTTGCAGTCTAGCCAGACACCTAGGTACTTATAGATGTCCACATATTCAAGGTCGGAACCATCCAGGGTGGTGATGCTAGTCGGGCATGCGGGTGCAGGCAGCGATCGGTTGAAAAGCATGCATTTGGTTTTACTCGCATTTAAGAGCAGTTGGAGGCCACGGAAGGAGTGCTGTATGGCATTGAAGCTCGTTTGGAGGTTAGATAGCACAGTGTCCAATGACGGGCCGAAAGTATATAGAATGGTGTCGTCTGCGTAGAGGTGGATCAGGGAATCGCCCGCAGCAAGAGCAACATCATTGATATACACAGAGAAAAGAGTCGGCCCGAGAATTGAACCCTGTGGCACCCCCATAGAGACTGCCAGAGGACCGGACAGCATGCCCTCCGATTTGACACACTGAACTCTGTCTGCAAAGTAATTGGTGAACCAGGCAAGGCAGTCATCCGAAAAACCGAGGCTGTAGAGTCTGCCAATAAGAATATGGTGATTGACAGAGTCGAAAGCCTTGGCGAGGTCGATGAAGACGGCTGCACAGTACTGTCTTTTATCGATGGCGGTTATGATATCGTTTAGTACCTTGAGTGTGGCTGAGGTGCACCCGTGACCGGCTCGGAAACCAGATTGCACAGCGGAGAAGGTACGGTGGGATTCGAGATGGTCAGTGACCTGTTTGTTGACTTGGCTTTCGAAGACCTTAGATAGGCAGGGCAGGATGGATATAGGTCTGTAACAGTTTGGGTCCAGGGTGTCTCCCCTTTGAAGAGAGGGATGACTGCGGCAGCTTTCAATCCTTGGGGATCTCAGACGATATGAAAGAGAGGTTGAACAGGCTGGTAATAGGGGTTGCGACAATGGCGGCAGATAGTTTCAGAAATAGCGGGTCCAGATTGTCAAGCCCAGCTGATTTGTACGGGTCCAGGTTTTGCAGCTCTTTCAGAACATCTGCTATCTGGATTTGGGTAAAGGAGAACCTGGAGAGGCTTGGGTGAGGAGCTACGGGGGGGCGGAGCTGTTGGCCGAGGTTGGAGTAGCCAGGCGGAAGGCATGGCCAGCCGTTGAGAAGTGTTTATTGAAGTTTTCGATAATCATGGATTTATCGGTGGAGACCGTGTTTCCTAGCCTCAGAGCAGTGGGCAGCTGGGAGGAGGTGCTCTTGTTCTCCATGGACTTCACAGTGTCCCAGAACTTTTTGGAGTTGGAGCTACAGGATGCAAACTTCTGCCTGAAGAAGCTGGCCTTAGCTTTCCTGACTGACTTCGTGTATTGGTTCCTGACTTCCCTGAACAGTTGCATATCACGGGGGCTATTCGATGCTATTGCAGTCCGCCACAGGATGTTTTTGTGCTGGTCGAGGGCAGTCAGGTCTGGAGTGAACCAAGGGCTGTATCTGTTCTTGGTTCTGCATTTTTGAACGGAGCATGCTTATCTAAAATGGTGAGGAAGTTACTTTTAAAGAATGACCATGCATCCTCAACTGACGGGATGAGGTCAATGTCCTTCCAGGATACCCGGGCCATGTCGATTAGAAAGGCCTGCTCACAGAAGTGTTTTAGGGAGCGTTTGACAGTGATGAGGGTGGTCGTTTGACTGCGGCTCCGTGGCGGATACAGGCGATGAGGCAGTGATCGCTGAGATCCTGGTTGAAGACAGCAGAGGTATATTTGGAGGGCCAGTTGGTCAGGATGGCGTCTATGAGAGTGCCCTTGTTTACAGAGTTAGGGTTGTACCTGGTGGGTTCCTTGATGATTTGAGTGAGATTGAGGGCATCTAGCTTAGATTGTAGGACTGCCGGGGTGTTAAGCATATCCCAGTTTAGGTCACCTAACAGAACGAACTCTGAAGCTAGATGGGGGGCGATCAATTCACAAATGGTGTCCAGGGCACAGCTGGGAGCTGAGGGGGGTCGGTAGCAGGCGGCAACAGTGAGAGACTTGTTTCTGGAGAGAGTAATTTTCAAAATTAGTAGTTCAAACTGTTTGGGTATGGACCTGGAAAGTATGACATTACTTTGCAGGCTATCTCTGCAGTAGACTGCAACTCCTCCCCCTTTAGCAGTTCTATCTTGACGGAAGATGTTATAGTTTGGTATGGAAATCTCTGAATTTTTGGTGGCCTTCCTGAGCCAGGATTCAGACACGGCAAGGACATCAGGGTTAGCAGAGTGTGCTAAAGCAGTGAGTAAAACAAACTTAGGGAGGAGGCTTCTGATGTTGACATGCATAAAACCAAGACTTTTTCGATCACAGAAGTCAGCAAATGAGGGTACCTGGGGACATGCGGGGCCTGGGTTTACCTCCACATCACCCGCGGAACAGAGAAGGAGTAGTATGAGGGTACGGCTAAAGGCTATCAAAACTGGTCGCCTAGAGCGTTGGGGGCAGAGGATAAGAGGAGCAGGTTTCTGGGCATGGTAGAATATATTCAGGGCATAATGCGCAGACAGGGGTATGGTGGGGTGCGGGTACAGCGGAGGTAAGCCCAGGCATTGGGTGATGATGAGAGAGGTTGTATCTCTGGAAATGCTGGTTGTAATGGGTGAGGTCACCGCATGTGTGGGGGGTGGGACGAGGGAGGTAACAGGGGTATGCAGAGTGGATCTAGGGGCTCCATTGTGAACTAAAACAATGATAACTAACCTGAACAACAGTATACAGGGCATATTGACATTTGGGAGAGACATACAGCGAGGCATACAGTAGTCACAGGTGTTGAATTGAGAAAGCTAGCTAAAAACAGTGGGCGAGGCTAATCAGCTAGCACAACAAACAGCAAGTAAAATGGCGTTGACTAGGCAACTGGGCCGACAGATAAAACAAACAAGCAGAGTGGAGTACCGTGATTAATGGACAGTCCAGTGTGCGTCAGCTATGTAGCCAAGAGATCAGTGTCCAGGGGGCAGCGGTGGATGGGGCAGGGGGGCTGGGCTGGCGAGTGTTATCCAGGTTTTTTTTTATTTATTTTTTTAACTAACAATGACTAAATAGCTTGTAGCTAGTTAGCTGGTTAGCATCTGGAGGTTCTTGAGTGTGTCATAAAAATAAAATAAAAATTAAAAGTAACAGCGATTCTGTACCACAGTGGGTGAGGCAAGTTTCCGGAAGGTATAAACAAAGTAAAAATCAAAAAGAGATAGAAAGTAAATGGGTTCAGAGAGTTTGGGATGCAGTGAATCAGATGGTTAGCAGGCCTGTGCTAACAAGCTAACAGTTCGTAGGCCCGGGCTAGACAAGCTAGCCGTTAGCAGGCCGAATTAGCAAGCAGGGAGATAGCGAGGGCTAGAGAGTTAACCTTTGGGGGGACGTCGCGATGGGGTGAGTCTGTTTATTGCTCTTCAAGCGGTGACATCGACAGACCGGTCGTGGGCCCGGGTAATTGTAGCCCAGGAGTATGCTACAGGTGCTCTAGTACGCTAGGTGAGCTGGAGACACAGCGTTTCAGAAAGCTCGCGGGCCTTGGCCGGCAGATGGATCTTTGGCGATGTCGCAACGGAAAAGCCTGTTGAAACCACCTCGGACGATTATGTCGGCGGACCAGTCGTGATGGATCGGCGGGGCTCCGTGTCGGCAGTAAAGGGTCCAGGCCAATTGGCAAAAGAGGTATTGTTGGGCCTCTTCGGCTAGTCGGGAGATGGGCTTAGCTCGAGGCTAGCTCAAGGCTAATTGGTGCTTGTTTTGGGACAGAGATGTTAGCCAGGAGTAGCCACTCGGATTGCAGCTAGCTAGTTGCGATGATCCGGTGTAAAGGTTCAGAGCTTGCGGTAGGAATCCGGAGAAAAGCAGTCTGATGTGCTCTGGGTTGATGTCGCGCTGGTGTCCTAGTTAGCTTTGAAGACCGCTAGCAATGGCTAACTGAGTACTAGCTAGTAGCTAGTTAGCTGGCTAGCTTCTGATGGGGGTTCCGGTTCTAAAGTAAAGTATAGAAAAAGCAGATCCGTACCACATTGGGTGATGCAGGTTGCAGGAGAGTAAATTCAGCTCTAGTTGGAAAGTGAGATTAAAATATGTACGAAATATATACAGAACGAAAAACGAATAAAACTATATTTACACTAGACAGGACGGGACAAGACTAAACACACGTCCGACTGCTACGCCATCTTGGAATCTTGGAACCATTAGAGAGGTGTGTCAGGGAGACTGAGACAGGCAGACAGGGAGACAGGGCCACTAGCCATTAGAGAGGTGTGTCAGGGGGCTGAAATAGGTCAAAGATGACATTTACATTTACATTTAAGTCATTTAGCAGACGCTCTCATCCAGAGCGACTTACAAATTGGTGCATTCACCTTATGACATCCAGTGGGACAGTCACTTTACAATAGTGCATCTAAATCTTAAAGGGGGGGTGAGAGGGATTACTTATCCTATCCTAGGTATTCCTTAAAGAGGTGGGGTTTCAGGTGTCTCCGGAAGGTGGTGATTGACTCCGGAGGATCACCTCCCAACCCCCCCTCCCTCTATCCTCCATCCTCCCCTCCCAACCCCCCCCCCCCTATCCTATCCTCCCCTCACCTCCCTCCCCCACCCCTCCATCCTCCCCTCCCAACCCGCCCTCCCCTATCCTATCCTCCCCTCACCCCCCCACCCCTCCATCCTCCCCTCCCAACCCCCCTTCCCCTATCCTATCCCCCCCACCCCTCCATCCTCCCCTCCCAACCCCCCTATCTTATCCTCCCCTCCCAATCCCCCTTCCCTCTATCCTCCCCTCCCAACCGCTGGGCCAATTGTGCGCCACCCTATGGGACTCCCGATCACGGCCCGGTTGTGATACAGCCCGGGATCAAACCAGGGTCCTGTAGTGACACCTGTAGCACTGAGAGACAGTACTTTAGACCGCTGCACCACTCGGGAGCCACTCGGCAGCCACCCGGGAGCCACACCTGTCTATATAAGGACACACAGTTGACAGTGCATGTCAGAGGAAAAACCAAGACATGAGTTCTGTGACAGGATTGTGTCGAGGCACAGATCTGGGGAAGGAGAAGGGCCTTGGTCAGGGAGGAGAGGGGCCTTGGTCAGGGAGGTGGAGAGCCTTGGTCAGGGAGGTGAAGGCCTTGGTCAGGGAGGAGGAGAGGGGCCTTGGTCAGGGAGGAGAAGGCCTTGGTCAGGGAGGAGGAGAGCCTTGGTCAGGGAGGTGGAGAGCCTTGGTCAGGGAGGAGGAGAGCCTTGGTCAGGGAGGTAGAGAGCCTTGGTCAGGGAGGAGAAGGGCCTTGGTCAGGGAGGAGGAGAGCCTTGGTCAGGGAGGTGAAGAGCCTTGGTCAGGGAGGAGAAGGGCCTTGGTCAGGGAGGAGAGGGGCCTTGGTCAGGGAGGAGGAGAGCCTTGGGTAGAGTCTAGGGTAGAGTATATAAAAGGGTAGAGTATATAAAAGGGTAGAGTATATAATAGGGTAGAGTATATAAAAGGGTAGAGTATATAAAAGGGTAGAGTATATAATAGGGTAGAGTATATAAAAGGGTAGTGTATATGTTGCAACCTTGCTCTCCAACCAAGGAGCTGACGGAGGTGAAAAGGAGGACAGGGGAAGTGGACAGTGCTTCTAAAAGTAATACCAGCGGTTTGACCCTTATCCTTCATCAGGGGTTCTTCTCTAAATTCCCGTGGAAGACACCAACTGTCTCTGGCCTGTTTCCTCGGCTAATTGAGAGGGGAATTTATAAATATACACCAACTGTCTCTGGCCTGTTTCCTCGGCTAATTGTGAGGGGAATTTATAAATATACACCAACAGTCTCTGGCCTGTTTCCTCGGCTAATTGTGAGGGGAATTTATAAATATACACCAACAGTCTCTGGCCTGTTTCCTCAGCTAATTGTGAGGGGAATTTATAAATATACACCAACTGTCTCTGGCCTGTTTCCTCGGCTAATTGTGAGGGGAATTTATAAATATACACCAACAGTCTCTGGCCTGTTTCCTCGGCTAATTGTGAGGGGAGATCCTATATAAAGACCAGCTAAAGGAGTGGAGCTCGGGACTGAGCCAAACACAACACGTTGTTGTCGTGTTTCTAGTCTGTAGTAATGAATTACTTCAAAACCAATGACTTCCTCACAAACTGGGGAAGTTCAGAAGTCAATGAGTATTTTTTGGGATGTAATTTCTCTAATACAAACACAGAACCTGAGAGATTTGGTAGTTTAGGGGAGAAAATGATTGATAAGATAGTGTCGGGCAGAGTTCTGTAACAAGTCCTGTATATTTAGGACAAGATACTGTAGCAAGTCCTGTATATTTAGGACAAGATACTGTAGCAAGTCCTGTATATTTAGGACAAGATACTTTAACAAGTCCTGTATATTTAGGACAAGATACTGTAACAAGTCCTGTATATTTAGGACAAGATACTGTAACATCAGCTGGAGTCATAATAGAAAGTTTCTAAATAAACAACGTTCTCTCCTTCATAAATGAATTTGTTCATTATCTGCATAAAAAATGTTATCTATCAGACAGAATCGAGTGGAACGCTTTAGCCTGATCAGATTTTCCGACATCAAACTGTCAGTCATCATCTATACAGGCAGGTCTTTATCAGACCATTGAACAGGTGAGAGACCCGGTGATTTGAATGACACATCGTTGACATGGCTGTGTGGTAATGAAAGCCCCCCGTGTGTCAGACTGAGAACAGAGACAGGCCCTATTCCAGAGTCTCTTTCCAGTCCTGTCATCCGTGGTGAGAGGTAGCAGACAGGTATGTGTGTCCCCCATACGGGAGAGAGCGATAAAGATTCAGTCATTTTGAATTGAATGCAATAAGGAACTGCAGAGGGGATAAGGCATGTTGAACAATAGAGGAATTTGAAGCCCTGTGATGCAGAGGTGTGATAGGAGAGGGGGAATGTCAAAAAACACTTCACATCAAATACTCCACAAAGAAAGACCACACAAGGCGTAAGGTCTGCCTGAGACGACAGGACTGTTTGTTTGGCCACTTCCGGGGAAAAGTCTGAAAACGAACTACTTACTGGAAATTAAAGTTAGAAGTTACAATCGGAGGGGGAAAAAAATGTTGATTAAAACATAACTGGTGAAATGAATGGACCACTTTGTTGTAGGGAGTAGAGACTTCTTAGTCATAGGAGCACAACGTGATCAAAGCCTTAGTAGAAAGGTATTGATTTGTGTAGATTTGCACCCTGTGTAACGATTCTCGTTGGTGGAAGGAGAGGAGGACCAAAATGCAGCGTGGTAAGTGTTCATCCTATTTTAATTGAACAAACTGAACACTACACAAAATAAAAAGAAGAGAAAACGAAACAGTTCTGCCAGGTGAACCAGACACTAAACAGAAATTAAACACCCCACAACCAAAATGGAGGAAAACAGGCCACCTAAGTTAGATTCTCAATCAGAGACAACGAACGACACCTGCCTCTGTTTGAGAACCATACGAGGCCAAACACATAGAAATATAACAACATAGAAAAAAGAACATAGATTACCCACCCCAACTCAGGCCCTGACCAACCTAACACAAAGACACAACAAAGGAACTAAGGTCAGAACGTGACACCCTGAATATCATTTTAAGAGAACATTTAGTTCTAGTTTCTGTGTGGCCTGTCAGCTTTTTATCCCATCTCTTTATCAAACCAATCAACCTGAAGGAATAATAACCCTATAAATGTACATCCCTAAAGAACACAAGTCAGAGGGGAACGTCTGCAACACTATTCCCTATATACTTCTCTACTTTTTGACCAGAGCCTTTGTTCGGCCCCGTGTGCAAAACAATAGTTCACGATTACTGCACATAGGGAATAGTGTACCATTTCAGATACTGCCTCAGTCACACAACGGACCCGTTGTCCAACTATCACACAGATGCCAGTCTGATTCGTTGTCCAACTATCACACAGATGCCAGTCTGATTCGTTGTCCAACTATCACACAGATGCCAGTCTGATTCGTTAGACCAACTATCACACAGATGCCAGTCTGATTCGTTGCCCAACTATCACACAGATGCCAGTCTGACCGTTGTCCCAACTATCACACAGATGCCAGTCTGATTCGTTGCCCAACTATCACACAGATGCCAGTCTGATTCGTTGCCCAACTATCACACACCAGATGCCAGTCTGATTCGTTGTCCAACTATCACACAGATGCCAGTCTGATTCACTGTTGTACCAACTATCACACCAGAGGCCAGTCTGATTCGTTGTCCAACTATCACACAGATGCCAGTCTGATTCGTTGTCCAACTATCACACAGATGCCAGTCTGATTCACTGTTGCCCAACTATCACACAGATGCCAGTCTGATTCGTTGTCCAACTATCACACAGATGCCAGTCTGATTCGTTGCCCAACTATCACACAGATGCCAGTCTGATTCGTTGCCCAACTATCACACAGATGCCAGTCTGATTCGTTGTCCAACTATCACACAGATGCCAGTCTGATTCGTTGTCCAACTATCACACAGATGCCAGTCTGATTCGTTGTCCAACTATCACACAGATGCCAGTCTGATTCGTTGTCCAACTATCACACAGATGCCAGTCTGATTCGTTGCCAGCTTCTTTTATTCCATTTTGTCATTTATCTTTTTCAGAAAGAGGTTACAGGTACAAACAACAATCACAAAAAATGCATACAGAGATAAAGAAAGAAACAGAGATAACCAACTCGTCCCCCTCTCAGTCCCCATCCACAAGACTTCATGTGGGGCAGCAGGTAGCCTAGTGGTTAGAGCGTTGGACTTGTAACCGAAAGGTTGCCAGATTGAATCCCCGAGCTGACAAGGTACAAATCTGTCGTTCTGCCCCTGAACAAGGCAGTTAACCCACTGTTCCTAGGCCGTCATTGAAAATAAGAATTTGTTCTTAACTGACTTGCCTGGTTAAATAAAGGTTAAAATAAATCCATGTCTCAGGAACAAGCGTACATGACTAGCAGTGGTACTACACAATGCAGGACGAGAAATAAGCCATTTATATTAAATAACATGAGTTATGTCATCTCTCCTTTCATAGTGGTGAGGTATTTTGTCGACCGAATGAGAGTTAGAGACATAAAGGCTAGGTGCCACAACCACGGACCTGGGTTTCAGGGTCAAACGTGACAGTTCATGTGAGTTCAAATCTTTTTGTAACAAGTTCTTACTACATAATGTAGTTGTATGATGGGGAGGGTGTACGGTACTCTGAACAGCGTACTGCAAACCAGACCTCAAGCAGGGAGGATACCACTACAGGACTATATCACTGTTACCAACAGCTATATCACTGCAAACCAGACCTCAAGCAGGGGAGGGTGTACGGTACTCTGAACAGCTTACTGCAAACCAGACCTCAAGCAGTTGAGGGTGTACGGTACTCTGAACAGCGTACTGCAAACCAGACCTCAAGCAGGGGACTGTTAATACTACAGGTATCTCTGAACAGCTATATCACTGCAAACCAGACCAACACCCTCCCTTAGACCAGGGTAGTGACAACACCCTCCCTTAGACCAGGGTAGTGACAACACTGTTACCTCCCCTAGACCAGGACTATATCACTGAACAACACCCTCCCTAGACCAGGGTAGTGAACAACATCCCTACCCTAGACCAGGGTAGTGACTATATCACACCCTCCATTAGTCCAGGGTAGTGACAACACCCTCCCTAGACCAGGGTAGTGACAACACCCTCCCTAGACCAGGGTAGTGACAACACCCTCCATTATACCAGGGTATATCACAACACCCTCCCTTAGACCAGGACTATATAGTGACAACACCCTACCCTACAGACCAGGGTATCACTGAACAACACTAGACCAGGGTCAGTGACAACACCCTCCCTTAGACCAGGGTAGTGACAACACCCTCCCTTAGACCAGGGTAGTGAACAACACTATATCCCTTAGACCAGGGTAGTGAACAACACCTATATCACTTAGACCAGGGTAGTGACAACACCTATATCCCTTAGACCAGGACTATATCACTGAACAACACCAGGACTATATCACCTTAGACCAGGGTAGTGGACTAAACACCCTCCCTTAGACCAGGGTCACTGATACAACACCCTCCCTATATTAGACCAGGGTACTGAACAACTGTTACCCTCCCTTAGACCAAGGTCAGTGAACAACACCCTCCCTTAGACCAGGACTATATAGTGACTGATACAACACCCTCCCTAGACCAGGGTAGTGACAACACCCTACCCTAGACTATATACCCAGGGTAGTGACTATATCACCCTCCATTAGACCAGGACTAGTGACAACACCCTCCCTAGACCAGGGTAGTGACAACACCCTCCATAGACCAGGTAGTGAAAACACCCTCCCTTAGACCAGGGTAGTGACAACACCCTCCCTATCAGACCACTAGTGACTATATCACTGTTCCCTATATTAGACCAGGGTATATCACAACACTAGACCAGGGTAGTGACAACACCCTACCTTAGACCAGGGTACTGACAACACCCTCCCCTAGACCAGGGTACTGAACAACACTAGACCAGGGTAGTGACAACACCCTCCCTATAGACCAGGGACTATATCACTGTGACAACACCCTCCCATAGACCTGGTAGTGAACATATCACCCTCCCTTAGACCAGGGTAGTGAACACACCCTCCCTTAGACCAGGACTATATCAGTGAACAACACCCTATCCCTTAGACCAGGGTAGTGACAATATCCCTTAGACCATCTACAGGACAACACCCTACCACTACAGACCAGGGTAGTGACAACACCCTCCCTTAGACCAGGGTACTGAACAACACCAGGACTATATCCCTTAGACCAGGGTAGTGAACAACACCCTCCCTTAGACCAAGGACTATGAACAACACCCTCCCTTAGACCAGGGTAGTGAACAACACCCTACCACCTGTTAGACCAGGACTATATCAGTGACAACACCACTACCCTAGACCAGGGTAGTGAACATATCACCCTCCCTTAGACCAAGGTAGTGAACAACACCCTCCCTTAGACCAGGGTAGTGACAACACCCTCCCTAGACCAGGGTAGTGACAACACCCTCCATTAGACCAGGACTATATCAGTGACAACACCCTCCCTAGACCAGGGTAGTGACAACACCCTCCTTAGACCAGGACTATATGACAACACCCTCCCTTAGACCAGGGACTATATCAGTGACAACACCTCCCTTAGACCAGGGTAGTGACAACACCCTCCCTTAGGACCAGGGTAGTGACAACACCCTCACATAGACCAGGACTATATCAGTGAACAACACCCTCCCTTAGACCAGGACTATAACAACACCCTCCCTTACCACCAGGGTAGTGACAACAGGACCTCCCTTAGACCAGGGTAGTGAACAACACTAGACCAGGGTAGTGACAACACCAGGACTCCCTTAGACCAGGGTACTGATAACACCCTACCCTAGGACCAGGGTAGTGAACAACACTAGATCACTGGGACTATATCACTGTAACAACACCCTCCCTATAGACCAGGGTAGTGACAACACCCTCCCTTAGACCAGGGTAGTGAACAACACCCTACCCTTAGACCAGGGTAGTGACAGGACTATAGACCAGGGTAGTGAACAACACCCTCCCTAGACCAGGACTATATCACTGAACAACACAGGACCTCCCTTAGACCAGGGTAGTGACAACACCCTCCCTTAAGACCAGGGTAGTGAATATCACTAGACCAGGACTAGTGACAACACCCTCCCTTAGACCAGGGTAGTGACAACACCCTACCCTAGACCAGGGTAGTGAACAACACTAGACCAGGGTAGTGACAACACCCTGTTAGACCAGGGTAGTGACAATCCTCCTTAAGACCAGGGTAGTTACAACATCCAGGACTATATCCCTTAGACCAGGGTAGTGACAGGACTATATCCTGATACCCCTTACAGGACTATATCAGGGTACCAGTGACAACACCCTCACTTAGACCAGGGTAGTGACAACACTGTCCCTTAGACCAGGGTAGTGACAACACCCTCCCTTAGACCAGGGTAGTGACAACACCCTCTATATCCTGATAGACCAGGGTACCAGTGACATCACTACCCCTCCCTTCACTGATACCACCAGGGCTACTACAGGAACAAAACCATGGTTAGTGAGACTATAGCGTACCACTACAGGACAAGTCAAAGAGACATAGAGACCAAGACAATGAAGTCTGAGTCTGTGAGCACAGGTGGATCTATATCATTCTCCTTCTATAGTTTGATGGCATATCCATGACTACAGGACTATATCACTGATACAACATGACTATATCACTGTTAATACCACATACAGGACTATATCACTACCACTACATATCTACAGGACTATATCACTGACTATATACCAATACAGGACTATATCACTGTTACCACTACAGGACTATATCACTGATACCACTACAGGACTATATCACTGTTACCACTACAGGACTATATCACTGATACCACTACAGGACTATATCACTGTTACCACTACAGGACTATATCACTGTTACCACTACAGGACTATATCACTGTTACCACTACAGGACTATATAATAGGATAATCAATACCATATGCCATTTAGCAGACGACTTTTATACAGGACCAAAGCGACTATATCAGTCATGAGTGCATACATCCTACAGGACTATGGGTGATACCACTACAGGACTATATCACCACTACCCTACAGGCGTTACAGGACTATATCACTGCTTACCAACTGACTATATCACTGATACCACTACAGGACTATAGGACCATACCATACACTGATACCACTACAGGACTATATCACTGCTACCACTACAGGACTATATCACTGATACCACTACACATCTACAGGACTATATCACTGATACCATATCTACAGGACTATATCACTGATACCACTACAGGACTATATCACTGTTACCACTACAGGACTATATCACTGCTATCCCTGTCCTTACTACAGGTCTATAGCACTGTTACGCACTGACAAGTCAAGGGACTCTCTATATATGATTACTACATGTAAGTATTGTATTTATCCCCTAGGCTAATAGGCTAATCCAGTCCCTGTAATGGATAATAGCTAGCTAACCCAGCCCCTGCTACGGCTAACAGATAGCTAACCCACCTCTTGCTACGGCTAACAGCTCGTTAACACAGCCCCTGCTATGGCTAATAGCTACCTAACCTATCCCCTGCAATGGCTAATAGCTAGCTAACCCAGCCCCTGCTATGGCTATTAGCTAGCTAACCCAGTCTCTGCTATGGCTAACAGCTAACTAACCCAGTTCCTGCTATGGCTAACAGCTCGTTAACACAGCCCCTGCTATGGCTAACAGCTAGCTAACCCAGTCTCTGCTATGGCTAACAGCTAGCTAACCCAGTCTCTGCTATGGCTAACAGCTAGCTAACCCAGTTCCTGCTATGGCTAACAGCTAGCTAACCCAGTTCCTGCTATGGTTAACAGCTAGCTAACCCAGTCTCTGCTATGGCTAACAGCTAGCTAACCCAGACACTCACTTAACATGGCTTATGAATACATATGCCAAATACAAAACTTAATTGTCTGTGAAAAATAATAAAACATTTCAAAGAAAACATTGAGGCTGTCAGCCACTGTCAGCAATTACTTAACCCACAAATATTAAAATGTGTGGTTTGGACTGAGAGTCTTGAGATCTGCTGAGCAGCTGTAGGAATGTATGTATATTGAGTCCCAAATGGCATCCTATTCTCTACATAGTGCACTTCTTTGTGCCCATGGGCCCTGGTAAAAAAAAGTAGTGCACTATATACAGATGTAGGAGATTAATTTTGACAGTATTTTATTGCTTAGAATGTTCCTGCATGGAAATGATTTACGTGAATTCACTGAAAACCCACTGTTCTATTACGAGTATTGCCCTTTTCATGTAGCCTACTTGTGTCCAGCTAATCACCTAACCACTGATCAAGCAATGTTATGATCAAATCCTGTTGCTGTCGGATTATTTTTCTGCAACAATACTGGTCCAATTAAGATCCAACATCGGTAGGTAATAGGGTGCCATTTGGGACATACGTTAGTTCTCCCTCCCGGTGATAGAAGAAGAAGAAGAAGAAGAAGAAGAAGAAGAAGAAGAAGAAGAAGAAGAAGAAGAAGAAGAAGAAGAAGAAGAAGAAGAAGATAGATAAATCAATAGAAGAAGAAGAAGAAGAAGAAGAAGAAGAAGAAGAAGAAGAAGAAGAAGAAGAAGAAGATAGATAAATCAATAGAAGAAACTGTAGCACCGGCAGAAATGGAGAGCTCAGCCCTCAACAATATATAAACATATCATTTCATTAAAGGATGAGTTCGGTTGAAATTACAGGGAACATGGATTCAGATTGTAGTATAGGGTTACTCTGTTCGGGAACCAAAGCTATAACCCCCCCAATACTCAACTGGCGGACCGTGGTTCGTATCCGTACTCAGTCGGGCTTCTACCCCTGGTATAATATAAACACACATAAGACATGGATAAATGTGTAGATCTGCAAGAAATTAGCTTTAAAACTGAACCATTTTATCTCCGGCCAACAAGAGGGGTGTGTGGTCGAATGGGTTCCTAGGTGGGGATTTGTTACATCAGTGTCTTGTCAACAATTTAAAAAGCTCCAATCCATCCCACAAGTATTAACTGTTGAGTAAAATGTTATCGGCAAGTTAACCAAACTGGCTTGTCCCCAGACCGTACATCTGGCCTGTCCCCAGACCATACATCTGACCTGTCCCCACATCTGGCTTGTCCCCAGACCATACATCTGGCCTGTCCCCAGACCGTACATCTGGCCTGTCCCCAGACCATACATCTGACCTGTCCCCACATCTGGCTTGTCCCCAGACCATACATCTGGCCTGTCCCCAGACCGTACATCTGGCCTGTCCCCAGACCGTACATCTGAGCTGTCCCCAGACCATACATCTGACCTGTCCCCACATCTGGCTTGTCCCCAGACCATACATCTGGCCTGTCCCCAGACCGTACATCTGGCCTGTCCCCAGACCATACATCTGGCTTGTCCCCAGACCGTACATCTGGCCTGTCCCCAGACCATACATCTGACCTGTCCCCAGACCATACATCTGACCTGTCCCCACATCTGGCTTGTCCCCAGACCATACATCTGGCCTGTCCCCACATCTGACCTGTCCCCACATCTGACCTGTCCCCAGACCATACATCTGGCTTGTCCCCAGACCATACATCTGACCTGTCCCCAGACCATACATCTGACCTGTCCCCAGACCGTACATCTGGCTTGTCCCCAGACCATACATCTGACCTGTCCCCAGACCATACATCTGGCTTGTCCCCAGACCATACATCTGGCTTGTCCCCAGACCGTACATCTGGCTTGTCCCCAGACCATACATCTGACCTGTCCCCAGACCGTACATCTGGCTTGTCCCCAGACCGTACATCTGGCTTGTCCCCAGACCATACATCTGACCTGTCCCCACATCTGACCTGTCCCAAGACCGTACATCTGACCTGTCCCCACATCTGACCTGTCCCCACATCTGACCTGTCCCCAGACCGTACATCTGACCTGTCCCCAGACCATACATCTGGCTTGTCCCCAGACCATTCCTCTGACCTGTCCCCACATCTGACCTGTCCCCAGACCATACATCTGACCTGTCCCCACATCTGACCTGTCCGCAGACCGTACATCTGACCTGTCCCCAGACCGTACCTCTGACCTGTCCCCAGACCATAGATCTGACCTGTCCCCAGACCGTACATCTGGCTTGTCCCCAGACCATACATCTGACCTGTCCCCAGACCATACATCTGGCTTGTCCCCTGACCATTCCTCTGGCCTGTCCCCACATCTGACCTGTCCCCAGACCGTACATCTGACCTGTCCCCAGACCATACATCTGGCCTGTCCCCAGACCATAAATCTGACCTGTCCCCAGACCATACATATGGCCTGTCCCCAGACCATAAATCTGACCTGTCCCCAGACCATTCCTCTGGCGGGTCACCAGACCACACATCTGGCTTGTCCAATCCAGCAATAAACTACACGACCAGACTAGGTCAGTCAGCTACATCCAATCTAGCAATAAACTACACAACTAGACTAGGTCAGTCAGCTACATCCAATCTAGCAATAAACTACACGACCAGACTAGGTCAGTCAGTTACCAGACACTAAACTACACAACCAGACTAGGTTAGTCAGCTACCAGACACTAAACTACACAACCAGACTGGGTCAGTCAGCTACATCCAATCCAGCAATAAACTACACAACCAGACTAGGTCAGTCAGCTACCAGACACTAAACTACACAACCAGACTAGGTCAGTCAGCTACATCCAATCCAGAAATAAACTACACGACCAGACTAGGTCAGTCAGCTACCAGACACTAAACTACAGAACCAGACTAGGTCAGTCAGCTACATCCAATCTAGCAATAAACTACACAACTAGACTAGGTCAGTCAGCTACATCCAATCTAGCAATAAACTACACAACCAGACTGGGTCAGTCAGCTACATCCAATCCAGCAATAAACTACACGACCAGACTAGGTCAGTCAGCTACCAGACACTAAACTACACAACCAGACTAGGTCAGTCAGCTACATCCAATCCAGCAATAAACTACACAACCAGACTAGGTCAGTCAGCTACATCCAATCCAGCAATAAACTACACAACCAGACTAGGTCAGTCAGCTACATCCAATCCAGCAATAAACTACACAACCAGACTAGGTCAGTCAGCTACCAGACACTAAACTGGATCAGACTACTGTAGAACACCAGGCTAGATCAGACTGCTGTAGAACACCAGGCTAGATCAGACTACTGTAGAACACCAGGCTAGATCAGACTGCTGTAGAACACCAGGCTAGATCAGACTACTGTAGAACACCAGGCTAGATCAGACTGCTGTAGAACACCAGGCTAGATCAGACTGCTGTAGAACACCAGGCTAGATCAGACTGCTGTAGAACACCAGGCTAGATCAGACTACTGTAGAACACCAGGCTAGATCAGACTACTGTAGAACACCAGGCTAGATCAGACTACTGTAGAACACCAGGCTAGATCAGACTGCTGTAGAACACCAGGCTAGATCAGACTGCTGTAGAACACCAGGCTAGATCAGACTGCTGTAGAACACCAGGCTAGATCAGACTACTGTAGAACACCAGGCTAGATCAGACTGCTGTAGAACACCAGGCTAGATCAGACTACTGTAGAACACCAGGCTAGATCAGACTACTGTAGAACACCAGGCTAGATCAGACTACTGTAGAACACCAGGCTAGATCAGACTGCTGTAGAACACCAGGCTAGATCAGACTACTGTAGAACACCAGGCTAGATCAGACTACTGTAGAACACCAGGCTAGATCAGACTACTGTAGAACACCAGGCTAGATCAGACTGCTGTAGAACACCAGGCTAGATCAGACTACTGTAGAACACCAGGCTAGATCAGACTACTGTAGAACACCAGGCTAGATCAGACTGCTGTCTGTCTGCTCCGTAGGACAACAGCAGCAGATCCTAAGCAGATACCCTCTGTGATTCAAGTCTGTTTTTTTTTACAGGGACATGAAGTATCAATCTTTCAACCTCATTACTTTTCCTTCTGCCAGCCACCGTGGAGCCAGGAGCCAGGGGGAACCAGGGGTTCGCAAGGGGCTCTGGCGGACAGTCACCCGATAACAGTGTGCCTCGACTGGGACTGACTCTGCCTCTGGGCCGCATAGCCTGGAGCTACTGGGACTGTCAGTGCTGGGATGTGAGGTCAACTGTGTGTGTGTGTGTGTGTGTGTGTGTGTGTGTGTGTGTGTGTGTGTGTGTGTGTGTGTGTGTGTGTGTGTGTGTGTGTGTGTGTGTGTGTGTGTGTGTGTGTGTGTGTGTGTGTGTGTGTGTGTGTGCTTGAGTGGGGGGGGGATTCTACTGATGGGAGTTGAACTCTACAGCCTCCCTCAGCTCCACTTCTCTTACCACTGTTACGCACCCCAGCCATGGAAATGACATTCTTGAAATTACTGCTAATGCATAAGTGTGTGTGTGGGTTGGGGTGGGGGGGGGTACATGTGTGTGTGTGTGGGTTGGGGTGGGGGCGTCGTGTGTGTGCATGTGTGTGGGTGTGGGTTGGGGTGGGGGGCGTCGTGTGTGTGCATGTGTGTGTGTGTGTGGGTTGGGGTGGGGTGTCGTGTGTGTGCATGTGTGTGTGTGGGTTGGGATGGGGGAGGGGTGTCGTGTGTGTGCATGTGTGTGACTCACCAGAAAGGCTGAGAGACTGAAATCAAAAGGGGGTGGAAAAGTGATAGTTTGGGATCGGCTGTTCCAACTGTTATCATTCAGACGATACTAAACGGGATGTTTCCAACTGTTATCCTTCAGACGATACTAAATGGGATGTTTCCAACTGTTATCCATCAGACGTTACTAAACGGGATGTTTCCAACTGTTATCCATCAAACGATACTAAACGGGATGTTTCCAACTGTTATCTATCAGACGATACTAAACGGGATGTTTCCAACTGTTATCCTTCAGACAATACTAAACGGGATGTTTCCAACTGTTATCCTTCAGACGATACTAAACGGGATGTTTCCATCTGTTATCCTTCAGACAATACTAAACGGGATGTTTCCAACTGTCTTCCTTCAGACGATAC
Organism: Oncorhynchus gorbuscha; assembly: GCF_021184085.1. Lineage (NCBI taxonomy): Eukaryota > Metazoa > Chordata > Actinopteri > Salmoniformes > Salmonidae > Oncorhynchus > Oncorhynchus gorbuscha. The sequence goes on along the minus strand of NC_060183.1, from coordinate 84,073,527 downwards.
TAAACGAGATGTTTCCAACTGTTATCCTTCAGACATTACTAAACGGGATGTTTCCAACTGTTATCCTTCAGACGATACTAAATGGGATGTTTCCAACTGTTATCCATCAGATGTTACTAAACGGGATGTTTCCAACTGTTATCCATCAAACGGGATGTTTCCAACTGTTATCCATCAAACGATACTAAACGGGATGTTTCCAACTGTTATCCATCAGACGATACTAAACGGGATGTTTCCAACTGTTATCCTGCAGACGATACTAAACGGGATGTTTCCAACTGTTATCCTTCAGACGATACTAAATGGGATGTTTCCAACTGTTATCCATCAGATGTTACTAAACGGGATGTTTCCAACTGTTATCCATCAAACGATACTAAACGGGGTGTTTCCAACTGTTATCCATCAGACGATACTAAACGGGATGTTTCCAACTGTTATCCTGCAGACGATACTAAACGGATGTTTCCAACTGTTATCCATCCAAACCCGAAACTAAACGGGATGTTTCCAACTGTTATCCTGCAGACGATACTAAACGGGCTCCAAGATACAACACTCTGAAACCCAAACAACATTAGGGCATATTTCTCACACCACTGACTGAGAGATAAACACACGCCAGTTTCCACATGATTCACTCTGGCAGAGAGCAAGCCAAGCCCTCTGTCTGTGTCCCAAGTGGCACCCTATTCCCTATATAGTGCACTACAGTTGACCAGGGCCCATAGGGAATAGGGTGCCACGAAGGACATAGACTATGTCTCTGGCTGCATATCTCTAGAGGGGTCATCTTTAGAGAAACCCTCAAAATAGAGATAATAGTTGTGGCTCTATTTCATTTTTCAAAATATCACAGCCCAGGAGGGATTCTTGCAGTCTGAGTGTTTGAAAGTGGTGCCTCCTAGCTGTCTCCTGAGCTGAACAGAACACCGAGGTGGACCGGACAAAGTCCTTTTAAAGAACAGTCAGGGGTACCAGGGGTTAGAGTCAGGGATACCAGGGGTTAGAGTCAGGGGTACCAGGGGTTAGAGTCAGGGTACCAGGGGTTAGAGTCAGGGGTTAGAGTCAGGGGAGAGTCAGGGGTTAGAGTCAGGGTCAGGGGTTAGAGTCAGGGGTACCAGGGGTTAGAGTCAGGGATACCAGGGGTTAGAGTCAGGGTACCAGGGGTTAGAGTCAGGGGTACCAGGGGTTAGAGTCAGGGGTTAGAGTCAGGGATACCAGGGGTTAGAGTCAGGGATACCAGGGGTTAGAGTCAGGGGTACCAGGGGTTAGAGTCATGGGTACCAGGGGTTAGAGTCAGGGATACCAGGGGTTAGAGTCAGGGGTACCAGGGGTTAGAGTCAGGGGTTAGAGTCAGGGGTTAGAGTCAGGGTACCAGGGGTTAGAGTCAGGGATACCAGGGGTTAGAGTCAGGGGTACCAGGGGTTAGAGTCAGGGGTTAGAGTCAGGGGTACCAGGGGTTAGAGTCAGGGATACCAGGGGTTAGAGTCTGGGATACCAGGGGTTAGAGTCAGGGATACCAGGGGTTAGAGTCAGGGGTACCAGGGGTTAGAGTCAGGGGTTAGAGTCAGGGATACCAGGGGTTAGAGGCTGGGGTACCAGGGGTTAGAGTCAGGGATACCAGGGGTTAGAGTCAGGGGTACCAGGGGTTAGAGTCAGGGGTTAGAGTCAGGGGTTAGAGTCAGGGGTACCAGGGGTTAGAGTCAGGGATAACAGGGGTTAGAGTCAGGGGTACCAGGGGTTAAAGTCAGGGGTATCAGGGGTTAGAGTCAGGGGTTAGAGTCAGGGGTACCAGGGGTTAGAGTCAGGGGTACCAGGGGTTAAAGTCAGGGGTTAGAGTCAGGGGTACCAGGGGTTAGATTCAGGGGTACCAGGGGTTAGAGTCAGGGGTACCAGGGGTTAGAGTCAGGGGTACCAGGGGTTAGAGTCAGGGATACCAGGGGTTAAAGTCAGGGGTTAGAGTCAGGGGTACCAGGGGTTAGAGTCAGGGATACCAGGGGTTAGAGTCAGGGATACCAGGGGTTAGAGTCAGGGATACCAGGGGTTAGAGTCAGGGATACCAGGGGTTAGAGTCAGGGATACCAGGGGTTAGAGTCAGGGATACCAGGGGTTAAAGTCAGGGGTACCAGGGGTTAGAGTCAGGGATACCAGGGGTTAGAGTCAGGGATACCAGGGGTTAGAGTCAGGGTACCAGGGGTTAGAGTCAGGGGTTAGAGTCAGGGGTACCAGGGGTTAGAGTCAGGGATAACAGGGGTTAGAGTCAGGGATACCAGGGGTTAGAGTCAGGGATACCAGGGGTTAGAGTCAGGGGTACCAGGGGTTAGAGTCAGGGGTTAGAGTCAGGGGTTAGAGTCAGGGGTACCAGGGGTTAGAGTCAGGGATACCAGGGGTTAGAGTCAGGGGTACCAGGGGTTAGACTCAGGGGTTAGAGTCAGGGGTACCAGGGGTTAGAGTCAGGGGTACCAGGAATTAGAGCCAGGGATACCAGGGGTTAGAGCCAGTGTCACACCTGCTCCTACTTCCCCTCTCTGGCACTCGGGAGCGCCAGGCTGCCCTTCATTACGCACAACTGTCACCATCTATACACGCATCCGCGCTCATTAGACTCACCTGGACTCCTTTACTTTGTTGATTGCCCCTCTATATCTGTCTGCTCCTCAGTTTGTTCCCCTTGTCAGCATTATTGTCATTAAATGTTCACTCCCTGTACTTGCTTCTCATCTCCAGTGTCTGTCCTCACAGCCAGGGGTACTGGGGGTGGGGGGGGTGGTAAGCTAATTAACTAATTAAATGTAGTCCTTGTTAGTTGTGCCAAGCCCCGCCCATAAAGAACTATAAAACCAAGCCAGTAGCAAGGCAGGTTTTACTCTGAAAGAACTATAAAACCAAGCCAGTACGAGGCAGGTTTTACTCTGAAAGAACTATAAAACCAAGCCAGTACCGAGGCAGGTTTTACTCTGAAAGAACTATAAAACCAAGCCAGTAGCAAGGCAGGTTTTACTCCTAAAGAACTATAAAACCAAGCCAGTAGCAAGTCAGGTTTTACTCTGAAATGAACTATAAAACCAAGCCAGTAGCAAGGCAGGTTTTCCTCTGAAAGAACTATAAAACCAAACCAGTACGAGGCAGGTTTTACTTCTAAAGAACTTTGGAACCAAACCAGTACCAAGGCAGGTTTTACTCCTAAAGAACTATAAAGCCAAACCAGTACCAAGGCAGGTTTTACTTCTAAAGAACTATAGAACTATAGATATCCCTCTAGTGGTGTGGGGGCTGTGCTTTGGCAAAGTGGGTGGGGTTATATCCTTCCTGTTTGGCCCTGTCCGGGGGATTCCTCGGATGGGGACACAGTGTCTCCTGACCCCTCCTGTCTCAGCCTCCAGTATTTATGCTGCAGTAGTTTATGTGTCGGGGGGCTAGGGTCAGTTTGTTATATCTGGAGTACTTCTCCTGTCCTATTCGGTGTCCTGTGTGAATCTAAGTGTGCGTTCTCTAATTCTCTCCTTCTCTCTTTCTTTCTCTCTCTCGGAGGACCTGAGACCTAGGACCATGCCCCAGGACTACCTGACATGATGACTCCTTGCTGTCCCCAGTCCACCTGGCTGTGTTGCTGCTCCAGTTTCAACTGTTCTGCCTTATTATTATTCTACCATGCTGGTCATTTATGAACATTTGAACATCTTGGCCATGTTCTGTTATAATCTCCACCCGGCACAGCCAGAAGAGGACCCCTCATAGCCTGGTTCCTCTCTAGGTTTCTTCCTAGGTTTTGGCCTTTCTAGGGAGTTTTTCCTAGCCACCGTGCTTCTACACCTGCATTGCTTGCTGTTTGGGGTTTTAGGCTGGGTTTCTGTACAGCACTTTGAGATATCAGCTGATGTACGAAGGGCTATATAAATAAATTTAAATTTGATTTGATTTAGAACCAAACCAGTACCAAGGCAGGTTTTACTCCTAAACTATAAAGCCAAACCAGTAGCGAGGCAGGTTTTACTTCTTATGAACTTCGGAACCAAACCAGTACCAAGGCAGGTTTTACTGCTAAAGAACTATAAAGCCAAACCAGGTACCCAGTACAAGGCAGGTTTTACTCCTAAAGTTTTACTCCTAAAGAACTATAGAACCAAACCAGTACCGAGGCAGGTTTTACTCCTAAAGAACTATAGAACCAAACCAGTACCGAGGCAGGTTTTGCTCCTAAAGAACTATAAAGCCAAACCAGTACCAAGGCATGTTTTACTGCTACAGTAGGTCCTGAGAATGAGCCCATCCCACAGCTAGATTGACTTTTTTTTTTCTCCCCGGGGCAAGAATGAAGGGACAGGGTACTGTTATTTCATAGTTCTCATCAGAGGCATGGAGGGGCAGAATGAAGGGGCAGGGTACTGTTATTTCATAGTTCTCATCAGAGGCATGGAGGGGCAGAATGAAGGGGCAGGGTACTGTTATAAACCTGCATGTCGTTGTTAAACCCTTCTCATCCCTCAGCTCTCACCCCTCAGCTCACACAGCCCAGCCCTTTACAGTAAAACAGGTTTTCAGCTAACACACACACAGCCCTTTACAGTAAAACAGTGTTTTCTCAGCCCAGTAAAACAGTGTTTTATCTAACACATCCCACAGCACACACACCCTTTACAGCGGTGTTTTATCTCAGTAACACACACACAGCCCTTTACAGTAAAACAGTGTTTTATAGCCCCAGTAACACACATGATTACAGATGCAGAGAACAGTATGTACAATTGAGAGAAGGGCTCAGCCCTCAGGTCTCTAGAATGGTCTCAGCTCTCTGGTCTCAGCTCAGGTCTCAGGTCTCAGCTCCCTGGTCTCACCCCTCAGCTCTCAGCCCGCAGGTCTCAGCTCTCTGGTCTCAGCCCTCAGGTCTCATCCCTCAGCTGTCACCCCTCAGCCCTCAGCCCTCAGGTCTCAGCTCTCGGCTCTCAGCCCTCAGGTCTCAGGTCTCAGCTCTCTGGTCTCAGCTCTCAGGTCTCAGCTCCCTGGTCTCAGCCCTCAGCCCTCAGCTCTCAGGTCTCAGCTCTCTGGTCTCAGCCCTCAGGTCTCAGCCCTCAGGTCTCAGCCCTCAGCCCTCAGCTCTCAGGTCTCAGCTCTCTGGTCTCAGCTCTCAGGTCTCAGCTCCCTGGTCTCAGCCCTCGGCTCTCAGCTCTCTGGTCCATTATAGAGCTTCATTATAAACCTGCTTCCAGGTCTCAGTTAAATGAACCAGACAATGTGGCAACAAGTGGATTCCAAGGAATATCACACCTAAATCTGAGAGCGTTGGCATACGGATCACAGCTGAACCGAGCCCGATCGGCAGGTCAAAGGAGGGACTGCAACGTTTATAAGCGACGGTCTTCCCAGTTCTGTAAGGTTTGATCTTTATCTCCTTCAGTCTAGCAAAGCCCTCTCTATTCTTCAGTCTCTATTCTTCATTCTCTATTCTTCAGTCTCTATTCTTCAGTCTCTATTCTTCATTCTCTATTCTTCAGTCTCTATTCTTCAGTCTCTATTCTTCATTATCTATTCTTCAGTCTCTATTCTTCAGTCCCTATTCTTCAGTCTCTATTCTTCATTCTCTATTCTTCAGTCTCTATTCTTCAGTCTCTATTCTTCAGTCTCTATTCTTCATTCTCTATTCTTCAGTCTCTATTCTTCAGTCTCTATTCTTCAGTCTCTATTCTTCATTCTCTATTCTTCAGTCTCTATTCTTCATTCTCTATTCTTCAGTCTCTATTCTTCAGTCTCTATTCTTCAGTCTCTATTTTTCATTCTCTATTCTTCATTCTCTATTCTTCAGTCTCTATTCTTCATTCTCTATTCTTCAGTCTCTATTCTTCATTCTCTATTCTTCAGTCTCTATTCTTCAGTCTCTATTCTTCATTCTCTATTCTTCATTCTCTATTCTTCAGTCTCTATTCTTCAGTCTCTATTCTTCAGTCTCTATTCTTCAGTCTCTATTCTTCAGTCTCTATTCTTCATTCTCTATTCTTCAGTCTCTATTCTTCATTCTCTATTCTTCATTCTCTATTCTTCAGTCTCTATTCTTCATTCTCTATTCTTCAGTCTCTATTCTTCAGTCTAGCAAAGCCCTCTCTATTCTGCCGTGCTCACAAAGAGAACGATTTAAGCTGTTTGTTCTAAAGTAGCTTTAATCTGATTTCATTTTCAACACGTTTCATTTTAATGCCTGACCTCAGACTGAACCAAGATGGCACCCTATTCACTTTTTATAATCTCTATTCTTCAGATCCCTATTCTTCAGTCTCTAGGGTGCCATTTTGATTCCAGACCTCTATTCTTCAGGGTGCCTATTCTTCAGACCACTATTCTTCAGTCTCTATGTGCCATCTGACCAGACCCCTAGGGAATAGGGTGCCATTTTCAGTCCCTATAGGGTGCCATTTGACCAGACCCCTATTCTTCAGGGTCCATTTGACCAGACACCATAGGGAATTGCCATTTGACCAAGTCCCTAGGGAATAGGGTGCCATTTGACCAGACCCCATATTCTTAGGGTCCATTTTCATTCCCTATAGGGAATAGGGTGCCATTTGACCAGACCCTATAGGGAATAGGGTGCCATTTGACCAGACCCCTAGGGAATCAGTCTCTATTCTTCAGACACCATAGGGAAAGGGTGCCATTTGACCAGACCCCAAAGAGAATAGGGTGCCATTTGACCAGACACCTAGGGAATTTGTTCTGAAAGACCCTTTAGGGAATAGGGTGCCAATGACCAGACCCCATAGGGAATAGGGTGCCATTTGACCAGACCCCATAGGGAATAGGGTGCCAATGACCAGACCCCATAGGGAATAGGGTGCCATTTGACCAGACCCCATAGGGAATAGGGTGCCATTTGACCAGACCCCATAGGGAATAGGGTGCCATTTGACCAGACCCCATAGGGAATAGGGTGCCACCTCATGAAACATTTTATCGAAGGGTACTGGAGTACTGAAAACAGGGGTGCTAATCATTTTGGGTTTTTAATAGGGTGTCTCATTTGCAACTGCATTAGTATAAAAAATATATATAATTTCCCCTTTTTTTCATACAACATAGCTCAGAATTTGTTATTTATTTTATACAGTATTTTTTTGCTTATCTTTATCAAGGGTGCCAATAATTACAGACGAGAGGGTGCCAATAATTACAGACCAGAGGGTGCCAATAATTACAGACCAGAGGGTGCCAATAATTACAGACCAGAGGGGGCCAATAATTACAGACCAGAGGGGTGCCAATAATTACAGACCAGACTGTAGAAACAGTCAGCTCATAACTAAAGATGGTAAAGATGATGAAGATAGTGAAGGTAAAGATGATTCACTTTTCATAGCTCCATACTGAATGAATCATGACAAAGGCTAACCACGACATCGTTGACATCTCTACACAACCAACCTACAAAATGATGATCTCAAAGGGGATTCCTTTCCCCTTATCTTGGCATCCGAAGGTGTGATCATTAATCATCCACTTCCTTATTCATCATCATCATCATCATCATCATCATCATCATCATCATCATCATCATCATCATCATCATCATCATCATCCTCACTGACCTGCTCCGAAGGCGAAGAAGAAGCTGTTTTCAGGGTGTTCTTCCATCAGAGTCTTGACCCTGTTCCCCATCCTGTCGTTCCTCTTGTAGATCAGTTCCTGTCTGAAGTAGCTGTCTATCTCCTGGGCCGTTATCTGTTCGCTGGGGCGCAGGGTCACGTTGTTGAAGTTGGGGACCTGCAGATGGAGGGGGAAGGGGGGGGGGATGATGATCAGTGAGAGATTTATCCATCAGGTCTAAACTAAATGGGTCAGAAATGTACAAAAGTCCCGTAACAATAAGGTGATACCGATGGGTCGTTAGTGTTAGGGGTCGTTAGTGTTAGGGGTCGTTAGTGTTAGGGGTCGTTAGTGTTAGGGGTCGTTAGTGTTAGGGGTCGTTAGTGTTAAGGATCGCTAGTGTTAGGGGTCGTTAGTGTTAGGGGTCATTGGTGTTAGGGGTCGTTAGTGTTAGGGATCGTTAGTGTTAGGGATCGTTAGTGTTAGGGGTCGTTAGTGTTAGGGGTCGTTAGTGTTAGGGGTCGTTAGTGTTAGGGATCGTTAGTGTTAGGGGTCATTAGTGTTAGGGGTCATTAGTGTTAGGGATCGTTAGTGTTAGGGGTCATTAGTGTTAGGGGTCATTAGTGTTAGGGGTCGTTAGTGTTAGGGGTCATTAGTGTTAGGGATCGTTAGTGGTCATTAGTGTTAGGGATCGTTAGTGTTAGGGGTTGTTAGTGTTAGGGGTCGTTAGTGTTAGGGGTCGTTAGTGTTAGGGGTCGTTAGTGTTAGGGGTTGTTAGTGTTAGGGGTTGTTAGTGTTAGGGGTCGCTAGTGTTAGGGGTCGTTAGTGTTAGGGGTCGTTAGTGTTAGGGATCGTTAGTGGTCATTAGTGTTAGGGATCGTTAGTGTTAGGGGTCGTTAGTGTTAGGGGTCGTTAGTGTTAGGGGTCATTAGTGTTAGGGTCGTTAGTGTTAGGGTCGTTAGTGTTAAGGATCGCTAGTGTTAGGGTCGTTAGTGTTAGGGTCGTTAGTGTTAGGGGTCATTGGTGTTAGGGGTCGTTAGTGTTAGGGATCGTTAGTGTTAGGGATCGTTAGTGTTAGGGGTCGTTAGTGTTAGGGGTCGTTAGTGTTAGGGGTCGTTAGTGTTAGGGATCGTTAGTGTTAGGGGTCATTAGTGTTAGGGGTCATTAGTGTTAGGGATCGTTAGTGTTAGGGGTCATTAGTGTTAGGGGTCATTAGTGTTAGGGGTCGTTAGTGTTAGGGGTCATTAGTGTTAGGGATCGTTAGTGGTCATTAGTGTTAGGGATCGTTAGTGTTAGGGGTTGTTAGTGTTAGGGGTCGTTAGTGTTAGGGGTCGTTAGTGTTAGGGGTCGTTAGTGTTAGGGGTTGTTAGTGTTAGGGGTTGTTAGTGTTAGGGGTCGCTAGTGTTAGGGGTCGTTAGTGTTAGGGGTCGTTAGTGTTAGGGATCGTTAGTGGTCATTAGTGTTAGGGATCGTTAGTGTTAGGGGTCGTTAGTGTTAGGGGTCGTTAGTGTTAGGGGTCATTAGTGTTAGGGGTCGTTAGTGTTAGGGTCGTTAGTGTTAAGGATCGCTAGTGTTAGGGGTCGTTAGTGTTAGGGGTCGTTAGTGTTAGGGGTCATTGGTGTTAGGGGTCGTTAGTGTTAGGGATCGTTAGTGTTAGGGATCATTAGTGTTAGGGGTCGTTAGTGTTAGTGGTCAATAGTGTTAGGGGTCATTAGTGTTAGGGATCGTTAGTGTTAGGGATCGTTAGTGTTAGTGGTCAATAGTGTTAGGGATCGTTAGTGTTAGGGGTCATTAGTGTTAGGGGTCATTAGTGTTAGGGATCGTTAGTGTTCGTGGTCAATAGTGTTAGGGATCGTTAGTGTTAGGGGTCATTAGTGTTAGGGGTCATTAGTGTTAGGGATCGTTAGTGTTAGGGGTCATTAGTGTTAGGGGTCATTAGTGTTAGGGGTCGTTAGTGTTAGGGGTCGTTAGTGTTAGGGATCATTAGTGTTTGGGGTCATTAGTGTTAGGGGTCATTAGTGTTAGGGGTTGTTAGTGTTAGGGGTCGTTAGTGTTAGGGATCATTAGTGTTTGGGGTCATTAGTGTAAGGGTCATTAGTGTTAGGGGTCGTTAATGTTACTAGTCGTTAGTATTAGGGGTCGTTAGTGTTAGGTGTCATTAGTGTTAGGGGTCGTTAGTGTTAGGGGTTGTTCGTGTTAGGGGTCATTAGTGTAAGGGTCATTAGTGTTAGGGGTCATTAGTGTTAGGGGTCGTTAGTGTTAGGGGTCGTTAGTGTTAGGGGTCATTAGTGTTAGGGATCGTTAGTGTTAGGGGTCATTAGTGTTAGGGGTCATTAGTGTTAGGGATCGTTAGTGTTAGGGGTCGTTAGTGTTAGGGGTCGTTAGTGTTAGGGGTCGTTAGTGTTAGGGATCGTTAGTGGTCATTAGTGTTAGGGATCGTTAGTGTTAGGGGTCGTTAGTGTTAGGGGTCGTTAGTGTTAGGGGTCGTTAGTGTTAGGGGTCGTTAGTGTTAGGGGTTGTTAGTGTTAGGGTTTGTTAGTGTTAGGGGTCGCTAGTGTTAGGGGTCGTTAGTGTTAGGGGTCGTTAGTGTTAGGGATCGTTAGTGGTCATTAGTGTTAGGGATCGTTAGTGTTAGGGGTCGTTAGTGTTAGGGGTCGTTAGTGTTAGGGGTCATTAGTGTTAGGGGTCATTAGTGTTAGGGTCGTTAGTGTTAAGGATCGCTAGTGTTAGGGTCGTTAGTGTTAGGGGTTGTTAGTGTTAGGGGTCATTGGTGTTAGGGTCGTTAGTGTTAGGGATCGTTAGTGTTAGGGATCATTAGTGTTAGGGGTCGTTAGTGTTAGTGGTCATTAGTGTTAGGGGTCATTAGTGTTAGGGATCGTTAGTGTTAGGGATCGTTAGTGTTAGTGGTCAATAGTGTTAGGGATCGTTAGTGTTAGGGGTCATTAGTGTTAGGGGTCATTAGTGTTAGGGATCGTTAGTGTTCGTAGGGGTCAATAGTGTTAGGGATCGTTAGTGTTAGGGGTCATTAGTGTTAGGGGTCATTAGTGTTAGGGATCGTTAGTGTTAGGGGTCATTAGTGTTAGGGGTCATTAGTGTTAGTGTTAGGGTCGTTAGTGTTAGGGATCATTAGTGTTTGGGGTCATTAGTGTTAGGGGTCGTTAGTGTTAGGGGTCATTAGTGTTAGGGATCATTAGTGTTTGGGGTCATTAGTGTAAGGGTCATTAGTGTTAGGGGTCGTTAATGTTACTAGTCGTTAGTATTAAGGATCGTTAGTGTTAGGTGTCATTAGTGTTAGGGGTCGTTAGTGTTAGGGGTTGTTCGTGTTAGGGGTCATTAGTGTAAGGGTCATTAGTGTTAGGGGTCGTTAATGTTAGGGGTCGTTAGTATTAGGGGTCATTAGTGTTAGGGGTCATTAGTGTTAGGGGTCATTAGTGTTAGGGGTCATTAGTGTTACTGGTTAGGAGTCGGGGTTGGTGGTTTAGTGTTAGGGGTCGTTAGTTTTAGGGGTTGTTTGTGTTAGGGGTCGTTAGTGTTAGTGGTCAATAGTGTTAGGGATCGTTAGTGTTAGGGGTCATTAGTGTTAGGGGTCATTAGTGTTAGGGATCGTTAGTGTTCGTGGTCAATAGTGTTAGGGATCGTTAGTGTTAGGGGTCATTAGTGTTAGGGGTCATTAGTGTTAGGGATCGTTAGTGTTAGGGGTCATTAGTGTTAGGGGTCATTAGTGTTAGGGGTCGTTAGTGTTAGGGGTCGTTAGTGTTAGGGATCATTAGTGTTAGGGGTCGTTAGTGTTAGGGATCATTAGTGTTTGGGGTCATTAGTGTTAGGGGTCATTAGTGTTAGGGGTTGTTAGTGTTAGGGGTCGTTAGTGTTAGGGATCATTAGTGTTTGGGGTCATTAGTGTAAGGGTCATTAGTGTTAGGGGTCGTTAATGTTACTAGTCGTTAGTATTAGGGGTCGTTAGTGTTAGGTGTCATTAGTGTTAGGGGTCGTTAGTGTTAGGGGTTGTTCGTGTTAGGGGTCATTAGTGTAAGGGTCATTAGTGTTAGGGGTCGTTAGTGTTAGGGGTCGTTAGTGTTAGGGGTCGTTAGTGTTAGGGGTCGTTAGTGTTATGGGTCATTAGTGTTAGGGTCGTTAGTGTTAGGGGTCATTAGTGTTAGGGGTCATTAGTGTTAGGGGTCGTTAATGTTAGGGGTCATTAGTGTTACTGGTTAGGAGTAACGGGGTGTGGTGGTTGTAGTGTTAGGGGTCGTTAGTTTTAGGGGTCGTTAGTGGTCATTAGTGTTAGGGATCGTTAGTGTTAGGGGTCGTTAGTGTTAGGGGTCGTTAGTGTTAGGGGTCGTTAGTGTTAGGGGTCGTTAGTGTTAGGGGTTGTTAGTGTTAGGGGTTGTTAGTGTTAGGGGTCGCTAGTGTTAGGGGTCGTTAGTGTTAGGGGTCGTTAGTGTTAGGGATCGTTAGTGGTCATTAGTGTTAGGGATCGTTAGTGTTAGGGGTCGTTAGTGTTAGGGGTCGTTAGTGTTAGGGGTCATTAGTGTTAGGGTCGTTAGTGTTAGGGTCGTTAGTGTTAAGGGATCGTTAGTGTTAGGGGTCGTTAGTGTTAGGGGTCGTTAGTGTTAGGGGTCATTGGTGTTAGGGGTCGTTAGTGTTAGGGATCGTTAGTGTTAGGGATCATTAGTGTTAGGGGTCGTTAGTGTTAGTGGTCAATAGTGTTAGGGGTCATTAGTGTTAGGGATCGTTAGTGTTAGGGATCGTTAGTGTTAGTGGTCAATAGTGTTAGGGATCGTTAGTGTTAGGGGTCATTAGTGTTAGGGGTCATTAGTGTTAGGGATCGTTAGTGTTCGTGGTCAATAGTGTTAGGGATCGTTAGTGTTAGGGGTCATTAGTGTTAGGGGTCATTAGTGTTAGGGATCGTTAGTGTTAGGGGTCATTAGTGTTAGGGGTCATTAGTGTTAGGGGTCGTTAGTGTTAGGGGTCGTTAGTGTTAGGGATCATTAGTGTTTGGGGTCATTAGTGTTCGTGGTCAATAGTGTTAGGGATCGTTAGTGTTAGGGGTCATTAGTGTTAGGGGTCATTAGTGTTAGGGATCGTTAGTGTTAGGGGTCATTAGTGTTAGGGGTCATTAGTGTTAGGGGTCGTTAGTGTTAGGGGTCGTTAGTGTTAGGGATCATTAGTGTTTGGGGTCATTAGTGTTAGGGGTCGTTAGTGTTAGGGGTCGTTAGTGTTAGGGATCATTAGTGTTTGGGGTCATTAGTGTAAGGGTCATTAGTGTTAGGGGTCGTTAATGTTACTAGTCGTTAGTATTAGGGGTCGTTAGTGTTAGGTGTCATTAGTGTTAGGGGTCGTTAGTGTTAGGGTTGTTCGTGTTAGGGGTCATTAGTGTAAGGGTCATTAGTGTTAGGGGTCGTTAAAGTGTTAGGGTCGTTAGTATTAGGGGTCATTCGTGTTAGGGGTCATTAGTGTTAGGGGTCGTTAATGTTAGGGGTCATTAGTGTTACTGGTTAGGAGTAACGGGGTGTGGTGGTTGTAGTGTTAGGGGTCGTTAGTTTTAGGGGTTGTTTGTGTTAGGGGTCATTAGTGTTAGTGGTCAATAGTGTTAGGGATCGTTAGTGTTAGGGGTCATTAGTGTTAGGGATCGTTAGTGTTCGTGGTCAATAGTGTTAGGGATCGTTAGTGTTAGGGGTCATTAGTGTTAGGGGTCATTAGTGTTAGGGATCGTTAGTGTTAGGGGTCATTAGTGTTAGGGGTCATTAGTGTAAGGGGTCGTTAGTGTTAGGGGTCGTTAGTGTTAGGGATCATTAGTGTTTGGGGTCATTAGTGTTAGGGGGCATTAGTGTTAGGGGTCGTTAGTGTTAGGGGTCGTTAGTGTTAGGGATCATTAGTGTTTGGGGTCATTAGTGTAAGGGTCATTAGTGTTAGGGGTCGTTAATGTTACTAGTCGTTAGTATTAGGGGTCGTTAGTGTTAGGTGTCATTAGTGTTAGGGGTCGTTAGTGTTAGGGGTTGTTCGTGTTAGGGGTCATTAGTGTAAGGGTCATTAGTGTTAGGGGTCGTTAATGTTACTCGTCGTTAGTATTAGGGGTCATTTGTGTTAGGGGTCATTAGTGTTAGGGGTCGTTAATGTTAGGGGTCATTAGTGTTACTGGTTAGGAGTAACGGGGTGTGGTGGTTGTAGTGTTAGGGGTCGTTAGTTTTAGGGGTTGTTTGTGTTAGGGGTCGTTAGTGTTAGGGGTCATTAGTGTTGGGGGTCGTTAGTGTTAGGGGTCGTTTGTGTTAGGGGTCATTAGTGTTGGGGGTCGTTAGTGTTAGGGGTCGTTTGTGTTAGGGGTTAGGAGTAACGGGGTGTGGTGGTTGTAACTGACCTGAGAGGTGTCATGGTTGAAGATGATGGAGTTGAGGTCTCCACAGTTGTAGTGCTTGATGAGGTCCTCAGTGGTATAGGAGCCCTGCAGACTGCCTGCTCTCACACTCTCCTGCTGTACAAGGGTCTGGTTCAGGGCAAAAATCACCTGGGGATATGGAAATATCTACTTTTACTACACAATCAATACCTGGATATACACTTTCTATATGACCAGAGAGGGAACAGAAGACAATAATATTTACTAAATACATAATGAATAGGAAGTAAATAATCATTTTGTACTTAACAATACCACTCCACATATCCTTACTGTATTTAATAATATAAATACCTATCCTTACTGTATTTAATAATATAACTCTACCTGTCCTTATTATATTTAATAATATAACTCTACCTATCCTTACTGTATTTAATAATATAACTCTACCTATCCTTACTGTATTTAATAATATAACTCTACCTATCCTTATTGTATTTAATAATATAACTCTACCTATCCTTATTGTATTTAATAATATAACTCTACCTATCCTTACTGTATTTAATAATATAACTCTACCTGTCCTTACTGTATTTAATAATATAACTCTACCTATCCTTACTGTATTTAATAATATAACTACCTATCCTTACTGTATTTAATAATATAACTATACCTATCCTTACTGTATTTAATAATATAACTCGACCTATCCTTACTGTATTTAATAATATAACTCTACATACCCTCACTGTATTTAATAATATAACTCTACCTGTCCTTACTGTATTTAATAATATAACTCTACCTATCCTTACTGTATTTAATAATACAACTCTACCTATCCTTACTGTATTTAATAATATAACTCTACCTATCCTTACTGTATTTAATAATATAACTCTACCTATCCTTACTGTATTTAATAATATAACTCTACCTATCCTTACTGTATTTAATAATATAACTCTACCTATCCTTATTGTATTTAATAATATAACTCTACCTATCCTTACTGTATTTAATAATATAACTCTACCTATCCTTATTGTATTTAATAATATAACTCTACCTATCCTTACTGTAGTTCATAATATAACTCTACATATCCTTACTGTATTTAGTTATACCACCCTACCTATCATTATGTATATTGAAAACGAAAAATATGTTTTATGTGAGACTAAGCATTGGTCTGAAGCCGAAAAATAAAGGAAATTCACATGATAACCACATGATCACCACATGATCACCACATGATCACCACATGCTCACCACATGATCACCACATGATCACCACATGATCACCACATGCTCACCACATGATCACCACATGATCATCACATGATCACCCCATGCTCCACCAAGGTTTTCCAGCACCCAGCGCTGACCTACTACAGTAGCTATGTTGGTCTATTGTACTTCAGACTATGTGGAGGCAGGTTGCTTAGTATTCAAACCTTCTCAAACAGCCTTTATGTTAGCAAACTGATCTCACGTAAGACAATCGAGCAAGCTCCTGGAAAATATAGAAATGATCAACATGAAAATGAACCTTATAGTTAACTGTAGAAAGATCTAGTAGTACATTACATTTACATTTAAGTCATTTAGCAGACGCTCTTATCCAGAGCGACTTACAAATTACCCGTAAGCAAAATGTGAGTTATGACGGAATATTTGTAAATAACTTTGTAAATACAACTCGGGGATGGCCGCAAAACAAGCTATAGGTTTATGCCGATTTTTTTGTTCAAGCCCAGTTCTACCACACCTGATTCTATATGCTAATATATTGATGAACAGCTGAGGTCTTGATGAACAGCTGAGGTCTTGATGAAGAGCCGATGTCTTGATGAACAGCCGATGTCTCGATGAACAGCTGAGGTCTTGATGAAGAACAGAGGTCTCGATGAACAGCCGAGGTCTTGATGAAGCTGTTGGCCCTGTGTTTCTCTGCCCTGTGTTTCCCTGTTGGCCCTGTGTTTCTCTGCCGGCCCTGTGTTTCCCTGCTGGCCCTGTGTTTCCCTGCTGGCCTTGTGTTTCCCTGCTGGCCCTGTGTTTCCCTGTTGGCCCTGTGTTTCCCTGCTGGCCCTGTGTTTCCCTGCTGGCCCTGTGTTTCCCTGTTGGCCCTGTGTTTCCCTGCTGGCCCTGTGTTTCCCTGTTGGCCCTGTGTTTCCCTGCTGGCCCTGTGTTTCCCTGCTGGCCCTGTGTTTCCCTGCTGGCCCTGTGTTTCCCTGTTGGCCCTGTGTTTCTCTGCCCTGTGTTTCCCTGTTGGCCCTGTGTTTCCCTGCTGGCCCTGTGTTTCCCTGCTGGCCCTGTGTTTCCCTGCTGGCCCTGTGTTTCCCTGCTGGCCCTGTGTTTCCCTGTTGGCCCTGTGTTTCTCTGCCCTGTGTTTCCCTGTTGGCCCTGTGTTTCCCTGCTGGCCCTGTGTTTCCCTGCTGGCCCTGTGTTTCCCTGCTGGCCCTGTGTTTCCCTGCTGGCCCTGTGTTTCCCTGCTGGCCCTGTGTTTCCCTGTTGGCCCTGTGTTTCCCTGCTGGCCCTGTGTTTCCCTGCTGGCCCTGTGTTTCCCTGCTGGCCCTGTGTTTCCCTGTTGGCTCTGTGTTTCCCTGCTGGCCCTGTGTTTCCCTGCTGGCCCTGTGTTTCCCTGCTGGCCCTGTGTTTCCCTGCTGGCCCTGTGTTTCCCTGTTGGCCCTGTGTTTCCCTGCTGGCCCTGTGTTTCCCTGTTGGCCCTGTGTTTCCCTGCTGGCCCTGTGTTTCCCTGCTGGCCCTGTGTTTCCCTGCTGGCCCTGTGTTTCCCTGTTGGCCCTGTGTTTCTCTGCCCTGTGTTTCCCTGCTGGCCCTGTGTTTCCCTGCTGGCCCTGTGTTTCCCTGTTGGCCCTGTGTTTCCCTGTTGGCCCTGTGTTTCCCTGCTAGCCCCGTGTTTCCCTGTTGGCCCCGTGTTTCCCTGTTGGCCCTGTGTTTCACTGCTAGCCCCGTGTTTCCCTGTTGGCCCTGTGTTTCTCTGCCCTGTGTTTCCCTGTTGGCCCTGTGTTTCCCTGTTGGCCCTGTGTTTCTCTGCCCTGTGTTTCCCTGCTGGCCCTGTGTTTCCCTGTTGGCCCTGTGTTTCTCTGCCCTGTGTTTCCCTGTTGGCCCTGTGTTTCTCTGCCCTGTGTTTCCCTGCTGGCCCTGTG
>NC_060183.1:84033936-84053936 GCF_021184085.1 Oncorhynchus gorbuscha | reverse complement strand
TAAACATCCAGCTGTTTCCTCTCTGTCCTCCATGTTAAACATCCAGCTGTTTCCTCTCTGTCCTCTATGTTAAACTCTATGGCAAAAAAAGCTTCACAGGCTGTACATCTGTTCGGCTCTTTCTTCTGTGTTTCTATTAAACTCACAGAGGCTCTACAGAGAAATACAGACCGAAATGGCTTGATAAAACACACAAAAAAGATGGCGCAGACAGGATAAATTTCTCGACGTAGAACTATTCAATGACAGTTTACAGTGGTAAACGGACTTCTTTAAGGAAGTTAAGATGTTAAAAGAGGAAACCTGAGAATAGGAGCAGACTAATTCAAAACAGACTACCTGTTAGGTGAATAAAACGCTATAACTACATCCCAAATAGCGCCCTATTCCCTATGTAGTGTACTAGCCTCTGGTCAAAAAGTAGTGCACTATATAGGGAACAGTGTTCCATTTGGGATGCATTAAGTGACTGGATTAGAGCAGAGTGGTAGAGGTTCATGCACGTTGGTTTAAATCCAATCAGTCATTCATTAAAAAAAGTATTGTGTGCTACTAAACTGGAATTATGGACCTACAACAACAGAACCTTTGTGCAGTGGTAGCTCCTCACTGGAGGGCTTGATCAGGGAAGGAAGTAGCTGGTTGGTCTTGAGGAGATTTGAAGGACACAGCCTGTAGTTTAGCCTGGCATCAGCCTTGTCCTGTAGTTTAGCCTGGCATCAGCCGTGTTCTGTAGTTTAGCCTGGCATCAGTCGTGTTCTGTAGTTTAGCCTGGCATCAGTCGTGTTCTGTAGTTTAATCTCTAAAACATGTCAACTCATTTAGGGCCAGGTAGAGGAGGTGGACCAGACTGTAGTGGTCAGGGCGAGGTAGAGGAGTTTGACCAGACTGTAGTGGTCAGGGCCAGGTAGAGGAGGTGGACCAGACTGCAATGGTCAGGGCCAGGTAGAGGAGTTTGACCAGACTGTAGTGGTCAGGGCGAGGTAGAGGAGTTTGACCAGACTGTAGTGGTCAGGGCCAGGTAGGGGAGTTTGACCAGACTGCAATGGTCAGGGCGAGGTAGAGGAGGTGAACCAGACTGTAGTGGTCAGGGCGAGGTAGAGGAGTTTGACCAGACTGTAGTGGTCAGGGCGAGGTAGAGGAGTTTGACCAGACTTTAGTGGTCAGGGCGAGGTAGAGGAGGTGGATCAGACTGTAGTGGTCAGGGCCAGGTAGAGGAGTTTGACCAGACTGTAGTGGTCAGGGCCAGGTAGAGGAGGTGGACCAGACTGTAGTGGTCAGGGCCAGGTAGAGGAGGTGGACCAGACTGTAGTGGTCAGGGCCAGGTAGAGGAGGTGGACCAGACTGTAGTGGTCAGGGCCAGGTAGAGGAGGTGGACCAGACTGTAGTGGTCAGGGCAGGGAGGTAGAGGAGGTGGACCAGACTGTAGTGGTCAGGGCCAGGTAGAGGAGGTGGACCAGACTGTAGTGGTCAGGGCCAGGTAGAGGAGGTGGACCAGACTGTAGTGGTCAGGGCCAGGTAGAGGAGGTGGACCAGACTGTAGTGGTCAGGGCCAGGTAGAGGAGGTGGACCAGACTGTAGTGGTCAGGGCCAGGTAGAGGAGGTGGACCAGACTGTAGTGGTCAGGGCCAGGTAGAGGAGGTGGACCATGGCTGCTATCTGAATTTTTTTGCACTAAGTGTATCCACTATCATTCCCTAAACTCAGATCGCAAATTATTTTCTATCAACAGGACTCTAGTAACCACAACAGTCTCGGTTTTCTGAAACATGTTTTTTTGTACAAGATACATCCCATGGCTATCGAACTCGATGGATTTTCCATTTGCAGAGTGGACAGGTAATTGGTGTAACGGATTTCCTCCTGGGAAGGAGAGGCGGACCAAAATGCAGCGTGGTTATAGTTCATGTTTTTTAATAGAAAAACTCAACATGAACATAATACAAAACAATAAACGTGGAAAAACCAAAACAGCCCTATCTGGTGCAACAAACACAGAGACAGGAACAATCACCCGCAAAACCCAACACAAACCAGGCTACCTAAATATGGTTCCCAATCAGAGGCAATGACTAACACCTGCCTCTGATTGAGAACCATATCAGGCCAAACATAGAAATAGTCAAACTAGACATATAACATAGAATGCCCACTCAGATCACACCGTGACCAAACAAAACATAGAAATATACAAAGCAAACTATGGTCAGGGTGTGACAAACGGATTCAGGGAAACACAGAAGAGGAGGGATATGTCACTTCATCAACGACAGCTGATGTGCTGACTCTAGCGCAGAGGAAGTCTCCACCCATTGGTCACCTGTCTTGGAATACCTGATGGTCAAATGCCAACCCTTCGACCCCCAGATCTGTTATTGTATAAATTCCACCAGAGAACAACAACAACAACAACAACAAGCTGGCACTTGACAAATTGTACGAGGCTATAAACAAGCAAGAAACCATCGGAGGAAACATCCGGAGGCTGCTTTCCTTCTTGCCAGTGATTTTAATTCTGCGCCATTAAGACACGTAATGCCGAACTTTTATCAAAATGTCTCTTTCACCACTAGGAGCGATTAAGTACTGGACACCTGTTGCCTAACCCACAAGCAAGCATACAAAGCCCTTCGTCATAACCCGGTCGGCAAATCAGATCACGAACCTATACTCCTGCTTCCTATTCACAGATAAAAGCTCAAACAGAAAGTTAGCGCTACAATCTCCGCAGAGCCTTCAAAAGGATATCAGAACAAGGTGAAATCCTATTATACCGGCTCTGATGCTTGGCGCATGTGGCAGGGGTTACAGTACATTACGGACTACAAAGGAAGCCGTGATCTGCCCAACGATGCCTCCCTACTAGACAAACTCAATACCTTTTACGCCCTGTTCAACAAAAACAACACAGAGTCCTGCACGTGGTCCCCCGCTAATCTGGAGGACTAGGTGATCTCGCTTTTCCCGAGACAGATGAGCGAGTCAGGAATTTAAACGGGTCAACACTCGTTAGGCCGCAGGGCCATACAGTATTCCAGGGAGTGTCCACAGACCAGCCGGCCGGCGTCTTCACAGACATTTTCAACCTCCTTGTCCCAGTCTGTTATCCCCACATGTTTCAAGCTGACTACTAATCATTCCTGTCCCCAAATACTCTAAGGAACACGTGTAAAACTCATTCCACGGTGGGCCGGGTGTCTGCGGGTTTTCGCTCCAACCTTGTACTTGATTGTTGAATTAAGGCCAACAATTAGTAAGGAACTCCCCTCACCTGGTTGCCTAGGTCTTAGCTGAAAGGAAAAAACCCAAAACCCGCAGACACACAATCCTCAGTGGAATGAGTTTCACTGCTCTAAGGCATTCTGCCACAATGACTAGCGCCCTGTAGCTCTCACATCTGTAATAATGAATTCCTTTGAATGGCTGGTCATGGCACACATCAACTCCATCATCCCAAACGCCCTGGACCCACTCCAATGTGCATACCGCCCCAACTAGGGCTGTGGCGGTCATGACATTTTGTCAGCCGATTATTGTAATGCAAAAGACTGCAGGTCTCATGGTAATTGACCTTTAATTAACATAATTACACAATCAGCACCTCCGCACGAGTTGCAGACGCACATATTTGGAACATCTACAGTTAAAAAAAGTCTAAAACATCAATTAAATTTACACATCACAATAAATCCATGATTTATTTTAGTCGGGTCTAAAGAAACATTATCATATGAATTAAATGTATTTCACAAGAAGAGAATATGGAGTTGTCCTACTGTATGTTATCTGGCTATGAGCTATGCCATAGGATGTAGGCTTATTCATTTAGCAGACAAGATATACTTTAAATAATATGATTTTAAAGTACGGAAATTTTAATTTAATTTAGCTGAAAAAAATTGAAAGGACAGTGTTCTGCTCTGCTCTGCTCTCTGAACTGAGGAGTGATCCTGAATGAGCCTGTCCTGCTCTGCTCTCTGAACTGAGGAGTGATCCTGTATGAGCCTGTCCTGCTCTGCTCTCTGAACTGAGGAGTGATCCTGAATGAGCCTGTCCTGCTCTGCTCTCTGAACTGAGGAGTGATCCTGTATGAGCCTGTCCTGCTCTGCTCTCTGTTTTCTCTTGCCTTGCCTGGAGTGCCAGATGGCCAGGTTTTACTTTTTATTTTATTGTTTGGAACTATTCCTACACATGTAGCCTCTTAATTCGATCCAGCTTGCTACAGCAGGAAAATAATCCTGCAGCAACAGAACATTGGTATTAATATTTGGATTATAACTAATGGACATTTTGGCAACACTTTAAAATAACTTGTGATAAAGCATTTATAAAGATGAGTAAATAGTTTATTCATCATTTATTCATAATTACTCCCACATTTGTCAATCTTATTAACCTAGTTATTTAAAAGTGTATAAACAACTTTTAAAATATGTAATAACGATTTATAAACTCATTGATAAGATGTTTAATATAGGTCCTTATAAACCATTTACTAACCATTTATTCACTATTTTTTTTCACTCAAAGCTAGTTCTACTTTATTGCTACTTTATAAATGTTTTGACCCCGCTAATTGGTCCTCACGCACAAAGCAGTTTAACCACCACTTCCTCAATCCTAGTACGTCCAATATAATAAAAAAGTGACGAAAACCCACAAAACTGTAACGGTTTTCATGTGGTGAAGGAAAGTCGGACCAAAATGCAGCGTGTAGATTGCGATCCATGTTTAACCTCTTAAGCCTAGCCCTGTTTACTGCCCCTTCTGGAGGAATTGGGTACCCATATAAAACAGGACATTTTTTTGTCAAAAGTTGCTAATATATGCATATAAAAAATATTATCGAATAGAAAACACTCTAAAGCTTCTAAAACCGTTTAAATGTTGTCTCTATGTAAAGCAGAAGTCTCAGGGCATGCATTCTCCCAAAATCTCTCTTGTCATGGAAAAAGTTGGCCCAACTTTGACGTCATCTTAAACGCCTTCCCAAACATCTACCGCTCTGGGAACAGTTCCTACGTGTTCAGCGCGAAGCCTGCTTTCAATGGGGCTTCTCATTGTGACAATCGCGCGCTCACGAGACGCGAGACGTTGAGCGTGCCGAAAGGTCTCGGTCACGCGAAAAAAAAGTGTACGTTTATGCGCGCTCTGCTCCCGCTCTCTCTTTTCTTCAGGATCAATTAAAAGACGTGTGTGTTTCGTTTCGTCCTCACAATTGCTGTACTCCTTTATAACATGTTAAAGCTTAATTATGAACATAGTTTGACAAGTTTACTCGTCATATAATATATAATTTCGACGTTTTGGTGCGCATCCACTTGAATTTTGCCTACATTTCGACCGAAAAGTGGCTATTTTGAGAACCGAAAGACGCAGACTTGAAAACTAAACGCTGTTTTGGTAAGTATAATCCCTTCCAGGTCTTTTGATGGAAGACCAGCAAAGGTAAGGGAATATTTATGTGTTAATTTTGGGTTTCTGTCGACTCCAAGATAGAGGAGGCATAATGATACATTTGGAGCGCCGACTCCTAGTATAGCCTAGTAAACGCAAACTGTAACGTTAAAAATAAATGTAACACAGCGATTGCATTTAGAAGAAGTGTATCTTCCTATACATATGTAAAACATGCATATTTAGTCAAAGTTTATGATGTGTATTCCTTGTTAGCTGACGTTATCTGCCGGAGCTATTTCATTTCTCCTGACATTTTAGTAGCATTTTATGAACGATGCGTCATTGTAAACAGAGATTTATGGATATATATTGCAGATTATTGAAAAAAAATGAATGTACTGTGTAACATGTTATATTGCTGTCATCTGATGAAGATTTCGGATAAAAGCGTCTGCTAAATGGCATATATTATTTCAAAAGGTTAGTGAAATGATTTTTTTTTAAATCCTGCGTTTGTTGATTGCATATGTTTTCCTACTTGGCTATGCTAATGAGCTATGTCTGCGGTGGTGGTTTGACATAAATATGTGCTATGTTTTCGCCGTAAAACTTTTTAGAAATCTGACTTGTTGCCTGGATTCACAACGAGTGTAGCTTTAATTCAATACCCTGCATGTGTATTTTAATGAACGTTTGAGTTTTAACTAATACTATTATCATTTAGCGTAGCGCATTTGCATTTCCAGAGCTCTAGATGGGATGCCTGCGTGCCAGGTAGAAGCAAGAGGTTAATCACACAACGTAATCGAACAAACGTAACACAAATCAATACAAAACACTACAAAACAATAAACGTAACGAAAAACGAAAACAGCCTATACTTGTGTCAACTAACACAGCACAAGGACATCAAGACACTCAGGACAATCACCCACAATACAACCAAAGAATATGGCTGCCTAAATATGACAACGATAAACACCTGCCTCTGATTGAGAACCACTTCAGACAGCCATAGACTTACCTAGAACACCCCACTAAGCTACAATCCCACTATCTACACACCACATACAAAAACCCATGTCACACCCTGGCCTGACCAAATACATGAAGATAAACACAAAATACTTCGACCAGGGCGTGACAAAATCACCAGGAAACTACTGCTTCTCGTTCGTTGACTTTTACACAGCAGAATCTGTCTGACAGAGATTAAAGATCGGTTCATAGACTGCTTAAATAAATACATATCTGAGACTATTATTTCTCTGAACTATCCCATTACGCTTGAAGAATCACTACCTTTAAAAAGTCCAATAAAAAGATGGCCGCCAAACAAATCCTCTACGGTTAACTTCTTGCGTCGAGCAATCCCGTATCCGGAAGTGTAATCATAGCCTAAAGCTCAGTAGCATAACGCAACGTTAACTATTCATGAAAATCGCAAATTAAATTAAATAAATATATTGGATCACAAGCTTAGCCTTTTGTTAACAACACTGTCATCTCAGATTTTCAAAATATGCTTTTCAACCATAGCTACACAAGCAAGAGTATTGATAGCTAGCATAGCATTAAGCCTAGCATTCAGCAGGCAACATTTTCACAAAAACAAGAAAAGCATTCAAATAAAATCAGTTACCTTTGAACAACTTCAGATGTTTTCAATGAGGAGACTCAGCAAATGTTCAGTTTTTCCAAAAAGATGATTTGTGTAGGAGAAATCACTCTGTTTTTTAAATCACGTTTGGCTAAGAAAAAAAAACGAAAATTGAGGCATTACAACGCGAAACTTTTTTCAAAATTTACTCCATAATATCGACAGAAACATGGCAAACGTTGTTTAGAATCAATCCTCAAGGTGTTTTTCACATATCTATTCGATGATAAATCATTCATGGCAGTTTGGTTTCTCCTCTGAACCAAATGGAAAAATGCACGCAACTGGAGATTACTCAATAGTTTTGACGGAGGACACCGAGCGGACACCTGGTAAATGTAGTCTCTTATGGTCAATATTCCAATGATATGCCTACAAATACGTCACAATGCTGCAGACACCTTGGGGAAACGACAGAAAGTGTAGGCTCATTCCTGGCCCATTCACAGCCATATAAGAAGACATTGGAACACAGCGCATTCAAGATCTGGGGCACTTCCTGTATGAAATTTAATCTTGGTTTCGCCTGTAGCATTAGTTCTGTGGCACTCACAGACAATATATTTGCAGTTTTGGAAACGTCAGAGTGTTTTCTTTCCAAAGCTGTCCATTACATGCATAGTCGAGCATCTTTTCGTGACCAAATATCTTGTTTAAAATGGGAACGTTTTTTTATTCAAAAATTAAAAGAGTGCCCCCTATATCGAAGAAGTTAATAGACTGAAGCACTGAAAAGATTTATACATGTAACATGTCTACCTACAATCACGTGTCAGCAGTAAAGGAATTAATTTTAAAAATCCTCTGGTGAAAAACAGTCCGGTCCGGCCAGCTTGTTGTGTGTAGGCTACATCTCTCTGTTTTATGATCAGTTTGCGTTCGCGAGGTTGAAAACATTAGCAGAAACATTCACATTACAACTCTTCCTCAAGTCCTTGAAATTGTGGTTTCACAAACAGTTTTTCTGAGTAAAATATTTCCTTTAACGTCCTGTGTTGGTTCTTCTTCTTTCATTGATATGTTCTCGGCTATTATGCAACCTTAAGGATTTACTAAGCATTATAAATGATTTATTACGATTTACTAATCATTATAAATTATTTATTACGATTTATTAAAAAGCCCTACCCTTTTTTGTAGGGGGTTGATGCATTTTTTGTAATTTTTTTGTAAAGAAAATCAAGTCGTAATTTTTAAGCGGAAATGATAAACTTTAGAAGTCTTTTAAAATCTACAGGTTTTAACGTTCTCCTGTAACAAGGTGATCAAACTAAGAAATCTCTAATCTATTAATATTATTATATTATTATCCATTAAGCCAGACAAGCTCAATCAAACACATTTTAAGTAGGGATGCACGATATATCTGTAAGCATATCGGAATCGGACGATATTAGCTAAAAATGCCTATATCGGCATCGATGTCAAAGCTGATGTGCATACCTATATAACGTAGCTAGAGGACGTAATGAACACAGCATTCCTGACCTAGTGCACAATGTCTGCAGTGTGGATCGAGCAGTCAACACGTCCAGCAGTCATTTGAAAGAGTAAGAACATTTCAGTGAGGCAACTCGCCAAGATAATGGAATTCATTGCCCTTGACAATCAACTGTTCTCTGTCGTGGATGATGTTGGCTTTTGCCGACTGGTTGAGCACCTCAAGCCCCGGTACACACTACCAAGTAGGCGCTATTTTTCAGATCTGGCCCTACTGGAGTTACACAGTATTGTTGTAATGCACATCCATGTGCGTCACTGCTATTAGCTTCACGACTGACCAGCGATATCAGCCCCATGAGCATATTGAGTCTGACAGCACAGTGGGTCGACGAGGATTTCATATTGAGGAAAGCCGTATTATTCAAGAATGTGCTGGTTCTCATACCGATGCTGCTGCCATTTCAATGGCATTTGAGAACATGTTTGAAACACGGAAACATGAACATACCCCATTCGAACAACTGACTGGAGAAAGAAGCTCATCAACTGTGTCTGCAGCAGACGTGATACCCTCTGTCATGGCATTGAGACGCCAGCTCAACAAAACAGCAGACGTGATGCCCTCTGTCATGGTATTGGAACGCCAGCTCAGCCAAAAACGCCAACACAGTGTAAAAGTGCTCTATACTAGAACATGCGATTCGGTGGCTGAGCCTCTACTGGAAAGGAAAAGGAAAATATTGGATATCGGTATCGGCAAAAAATGTCATATCGGTGCATCCCTGATTTTAAGTATTTGAAAATATTGAAAATATGACTTAAACCTGGACCAGACTACAGCAAGGCATGATGGTTGGACAGGCCAGGTTGATGTAGTAAAACTCTGTTGAAAGCCTACTGAAGTTATCTCGGCAGTCTAGCTGCTCTGCTCTGCTCTGCACACCTCCCTATATGATCGGCCCACACGCCCCTCAGAGACTCTAGTCGCAGAGACTCTAGTAGCAGAGACTCTAGTAGCAGAGACTCTAGTAGCAGAGACTCTAGTAGCAGAGACTCTAGTAGCAGAGACTCCAGCAGCAGAGACTCTAGTAGCAGAGACTCTTGTAGCAGAGACTCCAGCAGCAGAGACTCTAGTAGCAGAGACAGTAGCAGAGACTGGTAGCAGAGACTCCAGCAGCAGTCCAGGTCTTGAGATTTGACCCCTGCATTCCTATGGGGGCTAATGAGTAGAGGGAGCAGGCACCAACAAGTCTGACTCTACTCAAGTCTGACTCCTCATTAGGATTACTCAAGTCTTGACTCCTCATTAGGATTACTCAAGTCTGACTCCTCATTAGGATTACTCAAGTCTGACTCTACTCAAGTCTGACTCCTCATTAGGATTACTCAAGTCTGACTCTACTCAAGTCTGACTCCTCATTAGGATTACTCAAGTCTGACTGTCATGCAGGTGATAGAGGACCCAAAAGCGACTTAACAGAAACAGAGTTTATTCAAGTCCAAACAGGGAATAACAGAAATCCTCTAGTCTGTAGAGGGGAATAACAAGAGAAGCGGCCACAGACTGCAGGTCGCTTCGGGTAGGCGCAGGCCGTAGTAGACAGAGACACCTGCTCACACGCAGCATCTGATGAAGGCAAAAAACACGACAGGACAGGGCGAAACACAATCACAGCATGGTGAATACTAAACAAGGAACCGACGGGACAGGAACGGAACACAAAGGAATAAATAGGGACTCTAATCAGGGGAAAGGATCGGAACAGGTGTGGGAAGACTAAATGATGATTAGGGGAATAGGAACAGCTGGGAGCAGGAACGGAACGATAGAGAGAAGAGAGAGCGAGAGAGTGAGAGAGGGAGGGGGAGAGAGAGGGATAGAAAGAGGGAAAGAACCAAATAAGACCAGCAGAGGGAAACGAATAGAATGGGGAGCACAGGGACAAGACATGATAATAAATGACAAACATGACAGTACCCCCCACTCACCGAGCGCCTCCTGGCGCACTCGAGAGGAATCCTGGCGGCAACGGAGGAAATCATCGATGAGTGAACGGTCCAGCACGTCCCGAGACGGAACCCAACTCCTCTCCTCAGGACCGTAACCCTCCCAATCCACTAAGTATTGGTGACCCCGTCCCCGAGAACGCATGTCCATGATCTTATGTACCTTGTAAATAGGTGCGCTCTGACAAGGACGGGAGGGGGAGGGAAGACGAACGGGGGTGCGAAGAAAGGGCTTAACACAGGAGACATGGAAGACAGGATGGACGCGACGAAGATGTCGCGGAAGAAGCAGTCGCACAGCGACAGGATTGACGACCTGGGAGACACGGAACGGACCAATGAACCGCGGAGTCAACTTACGAGAAGCTGTCGTAAGAGGAAGGTTGCGAGTGGAAAGCCACACTCTCTGGCCGCAACAATACCTTGGACTCTTAATCCTGCGTTTATTGGCGGCTCTCACCGTCTGTGCCCTGTAACGGCAAAGTGCAGACCTCACCCTCCTCCAGGTGCGTTCACAACGTTGGACAAACGCTTGAGCGGAGGGAACGCTGGACTCGGCAAGCTGGGATGAGAACAGAGGAGGCTGGTAACCCAGACTACTCTGAAACGGAGATAACCCGGTAGCAGACGAAGGAAGCGAATTGTGAGCGTATTCTGCCCAGGGGAGCTGTTCTGCCCAAGACGCAGGGTTTCTGAAAGAAAGACTGCGTAGTATGCGACCAATCGTCTGATTGGCCCTCTCTGCTTGACCGTTAGACTGGGGATGAAACCCGGAAGAGAGACTGACGGACGCACCAATCAAACGACAGAACTCCCTCCAAAACTGTGACGTGAATTGCGGGCCTCTGTCTGAAACGGCGTCCTAACGGGAGGCCATGAATTCTGAATACATTCTCAATAATGATTTGTGCCGTCTCCTTAGCGGAAGGAAGTTTAGCGAGGGGAATGAAATGTGCCGCCTTAGAGAACCTATCGACAACCGTAAGAATCACAGTCTTCCCCGCAGACAAAGGCAGACCGGTAATGAAGTCTAAGGCGATGTGAGACCATGGTCGAGAAGGAATGGGGAGCGGTCTGAGACGACCGGCAGGAGGAGAGTTACCCGACTTAGTCTGCGCGCAGTCCGAACAAGCAGCCACGAAACGGCGCGTGTCACGCTCCTGAGTCGGCCACCAAAAGCGCTGGCGAATAGACGCAAGAGTGCCTCGAACACCGGGATGACCAGCTAACTTGGCAGAGTGA
Organism: Oncorhynchus gorbuscha; assembly: GCF_021184085.1. NCBI lineage: Eukaryota > Metazoa > Chordata > Actinopteri > Salmoniformes > Salmonidae > Oncorhynchus > Oncorhynchus gorbuscha. Next base: position 84,042,184 of record NC_060183.1, on the reverse strand, counting down.
GCCCACTGAAGAACAGCCAGACGAGTGGAAACAGGAACGAAAAGGAGGTTACTAGGACAAGCGCGGCGACGCAGTGTGCGTGAGTGCTTGCTTAACCTGTCTTTCAATTCCCCAGACTGTTAACCCGACAACACGCCCATAAGGAAGAATCCCCTCGGGATCAGTAGAAGCCACAGAAGAACTAAACAGACGGGATAAGGCATCAGGCTTGGTGTTCTTGCTACCCGGACGGTAAGAAATCACAAACTCGAAACGAGCGAAAAACAACGCCCAACGAGCTTGACGGGCATTAAGTCGTTTGGCAGAACGGATGTACTCAAGGTTCTTATGGTCTGTCCAAACGACAAAAGGAACGGTCGCCCCCTCCAACCACTGTCGCCATTCGCCTAGGGCTAAGCGGATGGCGAGCAGTTCACGGTTACCCACATCATAGTTGCGCTCAGATGGCGACAGGCGATGAGAAAAATAAGCGCAAGGATGAACCTTATCGTCAGACTGGAAGCGCTGGGATAGAATGGCTCCCACGCCTACCTCTGAAGCGTCAACCTCGACAATGAATTGTCTAGTGACGTCAGGAGTAACGAGGATAGGAGCGGACGTAAAACGTTCTTTTAGAAGATCAAAAGCTCCCTGGGCGGAACCGGACCACTTAAAACACGTCTTGACAGAAGTAAGAGCTGTGAGAGGGGCAGCAACTTGACCGAAATTACGAATGAAACGCCGATAGAAATTAGCGAAACCTAAAAGCGCTGCAACTCGACACGTGACCTTGGAACGGGCCAATCACTGACAGCTTGGACCTTAGCGGAATCCATCTGAATGCCTTCAGCGGAAATAACGGAACCGAGAAAAGTAACGGAGGAGACATGAAAAAGAGCACTTCTCAGCCTTTACGTAGAGACAATTCTCTAAAAGGCGCTGTAGAACACGTCGAACGTGCTGAACATGAATCTCGAGTGACGGAGAAAAATCAGGATATCGTCAAGATAGACAAAAACAAAGATGTTCAGCATGTCTCTCAGAACATCATTAACTAATGCCTGAAAAACAGCTGGCGCATTGGCGAGACCGAACGGCAGAACCCGGTACTCAAAATGCCCTAACGGAGTGTTAAACGCCGTTTTCCACTCGTCCCCCTCTCTGATGCGCACGAGATGGTAAGCGTTACGAAGGTCCAACTTAGTAAAGCACCTGGCTCCCTGCAGAATCTCGAAGGCTGATGACATAAGGGGAAGCGGATAACGATTCTTAACCGTTATGTCATTCAGCCCTCGATAATCCACGCAGGGCGCAGAGTACCGTCCTTCTTCTTAACAAAAAGAACCCCGCCCGGCCGGAGAAGAAGAAGGCACTATGGTACCGGCGTCAAGAGACACAGACAAATAACCCTCGAGTGCCTTACGTTCGGGAGCCGACAGAGAGTATAGTCTACCTCGAGGAGGAGTGGTCCCCGGAAGGAGATCAATACTACAATCATACGACCGGTGAGGAGGAAGGGAGTTGGCTCGGGACCGACTGAAGACCGTGCGCAGATCATGATATTCCTCCGGCACTCCTGTCAAATCGCCAGGTTCCTCCTGAGAAGTAGGGACAGAAGAAACGGGAGGGATGGCAGACATTAAACACTTCACATGACAAGAAACGTTCCAGGATAGGATAGAATTACTAGACCAATTAATAGAAGGATTATGACATACTAGCCAGGGATGACCCAAAACAACAGGTGTAAACGGTGAACGGAAAATCAAAAAAGAAATAGTCTCACTGTGGTTACCAGATACTGTGAGAGTTAAAGGTAGTGTCTCAAATTTGATACTGGGAAGATGACTACCATCTAAGGCAAACATGGGCGTAGGCTTGTCTAACGGTCTGAAAGGAATGTTATGTTTCCGAACCCATGCTTCGTCCATGAAACAACCCTCAGCCCCAGAGTCAATCAAGGCACTGCATGTAGCACCGAACCGGTCCAGCGTAGATGGACCGACATAGTAGTACAAGATCTAGATGAAGAGACCTGAGTAGTAGCGCTCACCAGTAGCCCTCCGCTTACTGATGGGCTCTGGCCTCTTACTGGACATGAATTAACAAAATGTCCAGCAACTCCGCAATAGAGGCACAGGCGGTTGGTGATCCTCCGTTCCCTCTCCTTAGTCGAGATGCGAATCCCTCCCAGCTGCATGGGCTCAGTCTCAAAGCCAGAGGAGGGAGATGGTTGTGATGCGGAGCAGGGAAACACCGTTGATGCGAGCTCTCTTCCACGAGCCCGGTGACGAAGATCTACCCGTCGTTCTATGCGGATGGCGAGAGCAATCAAAGAGTCCACATCTGAAGGAACCTCCCGGGAGAGAATCTCATCCTTAACCACTGCGTGGAGTCCCTCCAGAAAACGAGCGAGCAGCGCCGGCTCGTTCCACTCACTAGAGGCAGCAAGAGTGCGAAACTCAATAGAATAATCCGTTATGGACCGTTCACCTTGGCATAATGAAGCCAGGGCCCTAGAAGCCTCCCTACCAAAAACTGAACGGTCAAAAACCCGAATCATCTCCTCTTTAAAGTTCTGGAACTTGTTAGAGCAATCAGCCCTTGCCTCCCAGATAGCTGTGCCCCATTCTCGAGCCCGGCCAGTAAGGAGTGAAATGACGTAAGCAACCCGAGCTCTCTCTCTAGAGTATGTGTTGGGTTGGAGAGAGAACACAATCTCACACTGCGTGAGAAAGGAGCGGCACTCAGTGGGCTGCCCGGAGTAGCAAGGTGGGTTATTAACCCTAGGTTCTGGAGACTCGGCAGGCCAGGAAGTAACAGGTGGCACGAGACGTAGACTCTGGAACTGTCCAGAGAGGTCGGAAACCTGAGCGGCCAGGTTCTCCACGGCATGGCGAGCAGCAGACAATTCCTGCTCGTGTCTGCCGAGCATAGCTCCTTGGATCTTGACGGCAGTGTAACGAGCGTCTGAAGTCGCTGGGTCCATTCCTTGGTCGGTTCCTTCTGTCATGCAGGTGATAGAGGACCCAAAAGCGACTTAACAGAAACAGAGTTTATTCAAGTCCAAACAGGGAATAACAGAAATCCTCTAGTCTGTAGAGGGGAATAACAAGAGAAGCGGCCACAGACTGCAGGTCGCCGGGTAGGCGCAGGCCGTAGTAGACAGAGACACCTGCTCACACGCAGCATCTGATGAAGGCAAAAACACGACAGGACAGGGCGAAACACAATCACAGCATGGTGAATACTAAACAAGGAACCGACGGGACAGGAACGGAACACAAAGGAATAAATAGGGACTCTAATCAGGGGAAAGGATCGGGAACAGGTGTGGGAAGACTAAATGATTGATTAGGGGAATAGGAACAGCTGGGAGCAGGAACGGAACGATAGAGAGAAGAGAGAGCGAGAGAGTGAGAGAGGGAGGGGGAGAGAGAGGGATAGAAAGAGGGAAAGAACCAAATAAGACCAGCAGAGGGAAACGAATAGAATGGGGAGCACAGGGACAAGACATGATAATAAATGACAAACATGACACTGACTCCTCATTAGGATTACTCAAGTCTGACTCCTCATTAGTATTACTCAAGTCTGACTCAAGGATTTCTTTCAAGGTTCTTTATTAACTTTCCAGTCCTGACTGGGACAAAGGGAAAGGTAGAATGGGGTGCTAGACCACAGACTTCCTATATGACAACAGGATAGTAAGGTGGTGCTATAGCAGGTTTCCCTTATTTGACAACTTCCTTCGAGAAAAAGTACTAAAAGAGTGAGTCAATAGATGTGTTCAGTGATATACAATGTAACTGAAGTCTCTAGCTACGGGAACGAGCGGCTGTGGTACAACTTTGATATCGAGTTACGTTGGTCTACTTTGGGAGTCCTGCTTTGTCAGTTCAGATGATATACCATCCCTGTCTGATTGGTCAGTCCATCCCTGTAGGTGTGTTCTATAAATACATCTGATTGGTCAGTCCATCCCTGTAGGTGTGTTCTATAAATACATCTGATTGGTCAGTCCATTCCTGTAGGTGTGTTCTATAAATACATCTGATTGGTCAGTCCATCCCTGTAGGTGTGTTCTATAAATACATCTGATTGGTCAGTCCATCCCTGTAGGTGTGTTCTATAAATACATCTGATTGGTCAGTCCATTCCTGTAGGTGTGTTCTATAAATACATCTGATTGGTCAGTCCATCCCTGTAGGTGTGTTCTATAAATAAATCCACTGTAGGTGTGTTCTGATCTGATTGGTCAGTCCATCCCTGTAGGTGTGTTCTATAAATACATCTGATTGGTCAGTCCATCCCTGTAGGTGTGTTCTATAAATACATCTGATTGGTCAGTCCATCCCTGTAGGTGTGTTCTATAAATACATCTGATTGGTCAGTCCATCCCTGTAGGTGTGTTCTATAAATACATCTGATTGGTCAGTCCATCTATGTACGGAACCGTTCTGTATGTCTTCTGTATGAAGACATTACACCCATACACACAAATTAAATCCAGATTGACAATTGACCAAGCTAAATAGGTGTTAAGATAAATAGGTTTGAAGCTAAATAGGTTTTAAACTAAATAGTTTTTAAGGTAAATAGGTTTTATAGTAAACAGGTTTTACGCTGGATAGTGAGTTGTTTGTATGTATAGGAATGGGAGAATAAACAGACATGTTCAGTACACCAGGGATGAAGAGATGGACTGGGACTGGTTAGACTCTTACAAGCTGAATACATGCCTGTCTGTCGGTCATCCTGGGGGCTGTGTGTGTGTGTGTGTGTGTGTGTGTGTGTGTGTGTGTGTGTGTGTGTGTGTGTGTGTGTGTGTGTGTGTGTGTGTGTGTGTGTGTGTGTGTGTGTGTGTGTGTGTGTGTGTGTGTGTGTGTGTGAGAGAGAGAGAGATAAGAGGGGGCGAGAGACAATTCTCCCAGACAAGGCCGAATCCCAGCCTAGCCCAGGGCCAGAGCCAGGTTCTCCTCCCTCTCCTATCACAGCAGCCACTTACCCGGAGAAACCTCAACTACTTGGAGGACGAGGGTAGTACACTACACTACCTTCAGAAAGTATTCATACTCGAGGTCGACCGATTAATCAGAATGGGCGATTAATCAGGGACGATTTCAAGTTTTCATAACAATCGGAAATCTGTATTTTCGGACACCGATTTGGACGAATGTTTATTATTTATATTTTTTTTACACCTTTATTTAACTATGAAAGGAAAGGTGGGTTTGTTCAGGGGCAGAACGACAGATTTTTGCCTTGTCAGCTTGATGATTCGTTTTTGCAACCTTCCGGTTACTAGTCCAACGCTCTAACCACCTGCCTTACATTGCACTCCACGAGGAGCCTGCATGGCAGGCTGACTACCTGTTACGTGAGGGCAGCAAGGAGCCAAGGTAAGGTGCTAGCTAGCATTAAACTTATCTTATAAAAAACAATCAATCTTAACATAATCACTAGTTAACTACACATGGTCGATGATATTACTAGTTTATCAAGCGTGTCCTGCGTTGCATATAATTGATGCGACTCCTGTTAATTTCTCATCGAATCACAGCCTACTTCGCCAAACGGGTGATGATTTGTCGTTGCACCAAACCTAAATATAAACATCAATGACTTTCTTTAAAATCAGTACACAAGTATATACTTTTAAACCTGCATATTTAGTTCATATTGCCTGCTAACATTAATTTCTCATAACTATGGAAATTGTGTCACCTCTCTTGCATTCCGTGCGAGCAGTCAGGGTATATGCAGCAGTCAGGGTATATGCAGCAGTCAGGGTATATGCAGCAGTCAGGGTATATGCAGCAGTCAGGGTCTATGCAGCAGTCAGGGTATATGCAGCAGTCAGGGTATATGCAGCAGTCAGGGTATATGCAGCAGTCAGGGTATATGCAGCAGTTTGGGCCGCCTGGCTCGTTGCGAACTGTGTGAAGTCCATTTATTCCGAACACAGACCGTAATTAATGACAGAATTGTACATAATTATGACATAACATTGAAGGTTGTGCAATGTAACAGCAACATTTAGACTGATGGATGCCACCGTTAGATAAACTACGGAACGGTTCCATATTTCACTGAAAGAATAAACGTTTTGTTTTCGAAATGATAGTTTCCGGATTCGACCATATTAAAATGACCAAAGGCTCGTATTTCTGTATTATTATGTTATAATTAAGTCTGTGATTTGATAGAGCAGTCTGACTGAGCGTTGGTAGGCCGCAGCAGGCTCGTAAGCATTCATTCAAACAGCCCTATTCGTGCGTTTGCCAGCAGCTCTTCGCTGTGCTTCAAGCATTGAGCTGTTTATGACCTCAAGCCTATCAACTCCAGAGATGTTTCTATGTTTTGGCCGGGTATGGTTCTCAATCAGGGACAGCTGTCTATCGTTGTCTCTGATTGGGAATCATACTTAGGCAGCCTGTTTTCCCACATTAGTTGTGGGTAGTTGTCTGTGTTGATGGCCTGTATAGCCCTAGTAAGCTTCACAATCGTGGTTGTTGTTTCCTGTTTTTGTTGCCGATAACTACCCACGCTGCAGCTTGGTCCGGTCATTTCCCCGACGACGTTTGTGACACTAATTCATACCCCTTGACTTATACCACATTTAGTTTCGTTACAGCCTGAAATCAAAATGGATTCAATTGATTTACACACAATATCCCAAAATGGCAAAAAGTGAAAACATGTTTTTAGACATTTCTGCAAATGAAAATGAAACACAGAAATAATGAATTTATAAATAAGTATTCACTCCCCTGATGCTATACATGTTTGACCTTTGTTTACAGCTGTGAGTCTCAGAGTTTTCCTCGTCTGGATTGTACAACATTTGCCCATTGTTCTTTTCAGAATTCTTCACGCTCCGTCACATTGGTTGTTGATCATTGCTAGACAGCCATTTTAGATGTTGAAGCAGATTTCAGTCAAAACTGTAACTCGGCCTCTCAGGAACATTCACTGTCTTCTTGGTAAGCAACTCCAGTGTAGATTTGGCCTTGTGTTTTAGGTTATTGTCCTGCTGAAAGGTGAATTCATCTCCCAGTGTCTGGTGGAAACCAGACTGAACCAGGTTTTCCTCTAGGATTCTGCCTGTGCTTAACTCCATTCCCATTCTTTAGATCATGAACAACTCCCCAGCCCTTAAAGATTACAAGCATACCCATAACATGATGCAGCCACCACAATGGTTGAAAATATGGAAAGTGGTACTGGATTGGATTTGCCCCAAACATTATGGGGTATTGTGTGAAGGGCAGTGACCCCCCGCCAAAAATCTCAACTTAAATCCATTTTAAATTCAGGTGTGGAAAAAGATGTGGGAAAAAAAATGTGGAAAAAGTCAAGGGGGTGAATAATTTCTGAAGGTCCTTGAGAATAGGGAAGCCATTTGGGAAGCAGAACTTGTCTGATATGAGATCATTCGGACCAACCACCACCCCTGGTGTTGCTCCACTCTGCAACAACATTCTTGTGGGAGCCAGTTTACCCCGGTGCGCGACCACAGCCAAATATTTAGCCTGTCAGATAGAATCATACTCAAACACAAAAGAGAGTGCCTAGAATGACAGCCCCTCCCGGGCCCCTCCAGGCCCCCGGCGGCGAGACCCATCAACACCACCTCCGACGTGGCGGACAGCGGGACGGAGCCACAGAGCTGTCGGCTCCACAGAGCTCCAGTGTTCACAGGGGTAGGCCCCAAATGGCACCCTATTCCTTATGTAGTGCACTACTTTTGATCAGAGCAGTATGGGATTCCTTATAGGCCCTGGTCAAAAGTAGTGCACTACATAGGGAATAAGGTACGATTTACAAAATAATGGAGCCACTCAATTCAGACGTTCATTGAAAAAACATGATTGTGAGGTTAAAAATACAAACAGAAGCAAAACAGACATCAATCTGGAGGCTGGATGTTAAACCAGGGACCTCATGTTAATCTGACACAGGGACCTCATGTCAATCTGACACAGGGACCTCATGTTAATCTGACACAGGGACCTCATGTTAATCTGACACAGGGACCTCATGTTAATCTGACACAGGGACCTCATGTTAATCTGACACAGGGACCTCATGTTAATCTGACACAGGGATCTCGTGTTTCTCCGGTGTTGACCATTCTGCCTGCCCTGACCCTGAGCCTGCCTGCCATCCTGTACCTTTGACCCACCTATCTGGATTACTGACCCTGAGCCTGACCCTGGGCCTGACCCTGGGCCTGCCATCCTGTACCTTTGACTCACCTATCTGG
>NC_060183.1:83998936-84016436 GCF_021184085.1 Oncorhynchus gorbuscha | reverse complement strand
TCTGCTATTAAGGCACATGTAAGTTCACATGTTCCAGAAGGCACTTCTGCCTTTTAATAAAAACAAAAGTTTATGTTCAAATAGTTCTCCTGTGAAGTTGTGACGTTCCTGAAACGAGTCACGAATGTCTTGAGTCAATAAGTATTCAACCCCTTTGTTATGGCAAGCCTAAATAACGTTGAATGGACTCTGTGTGCAATAATAGTGTTTAACCTGATTTTTGAATGACTACCTCATCTCTGTACCCCACACATACAACCCTAACCCAGTCGAGCAGTGAATTTCAAACACAGATTCAACCACAACGACCAGTGAGGTTTTCCAATGCTTTGCAAAGAAGGGCACCTACTTGTAGATTGCTAAAATAAAAAAGTTGACATGGAATATCCCTTTGAGCAAAGTTATTAACTGTCCTTTGGATGGTGTATCAATACACCCAGTCACTACAAAGATACAGGTGTCCTTCCTAACTAGTTGCCGGAGAGGAAGGAAACTGCTGAAGGATTTCAACATCAGGCCAATGGTTATTTTAAAATAGTTAAATAGTTAATATGGCTGTGATAGGAGAAAACTGAGGATGGATCAACAACATTGTAGTTACTCCACAAAAGTAACCTACATGACAGAGTGAAAAGAAGGAAGCCTGTACAGAATAAAATTATTCCAAAACATGAATCCTGTTTGCAACAAGAGCCACTAAAATAATACTGCAAAAACATGTGGCAAAGCAACACACGTTCTGTCCTGAATACAAAGTGTTATGTTTGGGGCAAATCCAATACCAGACATTACTGAGTACCACTCCCCATATGTTCAAGCATAGTGGTGGCAGCATCATGTTATGGGTATACTTGTCATTTTTAAGGACGGGGTAGTTTTTCAGGATACAAAATTAATGGAATGGAGCAAAGCTGGCAGAATCCTAGAGGAAAACCTGGTTCAGTCTGGTTTCCACCAGACACTGGGAGATGAATTCACCTTTCAGCAGGACAATAACCTAAAACACAAGGCCAAATCTACACGAGTTGCTTACCAAGAAGACTGAATGTTCCTGAGAGGCAAAGTTACAGTTTTGACTTAAATCTACTTGAAAATCTAATATGGTTTGCTAGCAATGATCAACAACCAATTTGTGAAAAAAGGAAGCAACGTAGAAATGTCTTCACCAAGGCATAAATGTCCCTTTCTGGTCCACCAGCTACTGTGGCAGGTAGATAAAATAAAAATCTACCAGCCACTCAAACATTGAAAAACAATCTAGCTTTGTGAACAAAACAATGTGAACAACCAAGAAACACAAGAACAGAATCTCACTTCAGTAGACTTTCATTTCAAGTAAATTAGACCCATGCTTATGCCCGTACGGCAGCGCTTCTGAAGATGAATCTTTCACTCTGCTCTTGACGTTCCCGCAGGCCTCAGGAAGTGTTGCAGCGTGAGGTGGAAAAGACACAGTAGGATTCCGGGTTCTTTGACTTCGTATGATTCATTTACCAGCTATGAAACAAAACGGCAGAAATACAACCGCAGCATTTATTATCCTATAAAATGTGATTATATTTGACACACAGACAAAGACACACACAACACACACACATACACAGACATGGATACTGGTAAGATACAGTATGTTACAGTCTTATTATGGGTACTGGTAAGATACAGTATGTTACAGTCTTATTATGGGTACTGGTTACAGTCTTATTATGGGTACTGGTTACAGTCTTATTATGGGTACTGGTTACAGTCTTATTATGGGTACTGGTAAGATACGGTATGTTACAGTCTTATTATGGGTACTGGTAAGATACAGTATGTTACAGTCTTATTATGGGTGCTGGTAAGATACAGGATGTTACAGTCTTATTATGGGTACTGGTAAGATACAGTATGTTACAGTCTTATTATGGGTACTGGTAAGATACGGTATGTTACAGTCTTATTATGGGTACTGGTTACAGTCTTATTATGGGTACTGGTTACAGTCTTATTATGGATACTGGTAAGATACGGTATGTTACAGTCTTATTATGGGTACTGGTTACAGTCTTATTATGGGTACTGGTTACAGTCTTATTATAAGATACAGGTTACAGTCTTATTATGGGTACTGGTTACAGTGTTATTATGGGTGCTGGTAAGATACAGTATGTTACAGTCTTATTATGGGTACTGGTTACAGTCTTATTATGGGTGCTGGTAAGATACAGTATGTTACAGTCTTATTATGGGTACTGGTTACAGTCTTATTGCTGGGTACTGTATTACAGTGTTATTATGGGTGCTGGTAAGATACAGTATGTTACAGTCTTATTAGTAATGGTTATGTTACAGTCTTATTATGGGTACTGGTTACAGTCTTATTATGGGTGCTGGTAAGATACAGTATGTTACAGTCTTATTATGGGTACTGGTTACAGTCTTATTATGGGTACTGGTAAGATACAGTATGTTACAGTCTTATTATGGGTACTGGTTACAGTCTTATTATGGGTACTGGTAAGATACAGTATGTTACAGTCTTATTATGGGTAATGGTTACAGTCTTATTATGGATACTGGTAAGATACGGTATGTTACAGTCTTATTATGGGTACTGGTTACAGTCTTATTATGGGTACTGGTTACAGTCTTCTTATGGGTACTGGTAAGATACGGTATGTTACAGTCTTATTATGGGTACTGGTAAGATACAGTATGTTACAGTCTTATTATGGGTGCTGGTAAGATACAGGATGTTACAGTCTTATTATGGGTACTGGTAAGATACAGTATGTTACAGTCTTATTATGGGTACTGGTAAGATACGGTATGTTACAGTCTTATTATGGGTACTGGTTACAGTCTTATTATGGGTACTGGTTACAGTCTTATTATGGGTACCTGTTACAGTCTTATTATGGGTACTGGTTACAGTCTTATTATGGGTACTGGTTACAGTCTTATTATGGGTGCTGGTAAGATACAGTATGTTACAGTCTTATTATGGGTACTGGTTACAGTCTTATTATGGGTGCTGGTAAGATACGGTATGTTACAGTCTTATTATGGGTACTGGTTACAGTCTTATTATGGGTACTGGTTACAGTCTTATTATGGGTACTGGTTACAGTGTTATTATGGGTGCTGGTAAGATACAGTATGTTACAGTCTTATTATGGGTACTGGTTACAGTCTTATTATGGGTGCTGGTAAGATACAGTATGTTACAGTCTTATTATGGGTACTGGTTACAGTCTTATTATGGATACTGGTAAAATACGGTATGTTACAGTCTTATTATGGGTAATGGTTACAGTCTTATTATGGATACTGGTAAGATACGGTATGTTACAGTCTTATTATGGGTACTGGTTACAGTCTTATTATGGATACTGGTAAGATACGGTATGTTACAGTCTTATTATGGGTACTGGTTACAGTCTTATTATGGGTACTGGTAAGATACAGTATGTTACAGTCTTATTATGGGTACTGGTTACAGTCTTATTATGGGTACTGGTAAGATACAGTATGTTACAGTCTTATTATGGGTAATGGTTACAGTCTTATTATGGATACTGGTAAGATACGGTATGTTACAGTCTTATTATGGGTACTGGTTACAGTCTTATTATGGGTACTGGTAAGATACAGTATGTTACAGTCTTATTATGGGTACTGGTTACAGTCTTATTATGGGTACTGGTAAGATACAGTATGTTACAGTCTTATTATGGGTACTGGTTACAGTCTTATTATGGGTACTGGTTACAGTCTTATTATGGGTACTGGTAAGATACGGTATGTTACAGTCTTATTATGGGTACTGGTAAGATACAGTATGTTACAGTCTTATTATGGGTACTGGTAAGATACGGTATGTTACAGTCTTATTATGGGTACTGGTTACAGTCTTATTATGGGTACTGGTTACAGTCTTATTATGGGTACTGGTTACAGTCTTATTATGGATACTGGTAAGATACGGTATGTTACAGTCTTATTATGGGTACTGGTTACAGTCTTATTATGGGTACTGGTTACAGTCTTATTATGGGTGCTGGTAAGATACAGTATGTTACAGTCTTATTATGGGTACTGGTTACAGTCTTATTATGGGTGCTGGTAAGATACGGTATGTTACAGTCTTATTATGGGTACTGGTTACAGTCTTATTATGGGTACTGGTTACAGTCTTATTATGGGTACTGGTTGCAGTGTTATTATGGGTGCTGGTAAGATACAGTATGTTACAGTCTTATTATGGGTACTGGTTACAGTCTTATTATACAGTATGTTACAGTGTACTGGTTACAGTCTTATTATGGATACTGGTAAGATACGGTATGTTACAGTCTTATTATGGGTAATGGTTACAGTCTTATTATGGATACTGGTAAGATACGGTATGTTACAGTCTTATTATGGGTACTGGTTACAGTCTTATTATGGGTACTGGTTACAGTCTTATTATGGGTACTGGTAAGATACGGTATGTTACAGTCTTATTATGGGTACTGGTAAGATACAGTATGTTACTGTTATGCAGGTGAATGAGGACCCAAAAGCGACTTGGCGAAAACAGAGTTTTTAATCCAGTAAGAAACTTTACAAAACAAAAAGCATAATACTACTCGGAAAGGCGAGAACAGACTGGAGACTTGATCGAGAACTGCAGGTTGCCTCGGGAAGGCACTTGAACCTAGCAGACTCAGACACCTGCTCACCACGCAGCATCTGAGGGAAACACGACACGACAGGGCAAAACATAGACACAGCACGGTGAATTATAGATGAGGATCCGACGGGGCAGGAACGGAAAACAAGGAGAGAAATAGGGACTCTAATCAGGGAAAAGGATCGGGAACAGGTGTGGGAAGACTAAATGATTGATTAGGGGAATAGGAACAGCTGGGAGCAGGAACGGAACGATAGAGAGAAGAGAGAGCGAGAGAGTGAGAGAGGGAGGGGGAGAGAGAGGGATAGAAAGAGGGAAAGAACCTAATAAGACCAGCAGAGGGAAATGAATAGAAGGGGAAGCACAGGGACAAGACATGATAATTAATGACAAAACATGACAGTACCCCCCCACTCACCGAGCGCCTCCTGGCGCACTCGAGGAGGAACCCTGGCGGCAACGGAGGAAATCATCAATGAGTGAACGGTCCAGCACGTCCCGAGACGGAACCCAACTCCTCTCCTCAGGACCGTAACCCTCCCAATCCACTAAGTATTGGTGACCCCGTCCCCGAGAACGCATGTCCATGATCTTATGTACCTTGTAAATAGGTGCGCTCTCGACAAGGACAGGAGGGGGAGGGAAGACGAACGGGGTGCGAAGAAAGGGCTTGACACAGGAGACATGGAAGACAGGATGGACGCGACGAAGATGTCGCGGAAGAAGCAGTCGCACAGCGACAGGATTGACGACCTGGGAGACACGGAACGGACCAATGAACCGCGGAGTCAACTTACGAGAAGCTGTCGTAAGAGGAAGGTTGCGAGTGGAAAGCCACACTCTCTGGCCGCAACAATACCTTGGACTCTTAATCCTGCGTTTATTGGCGGCTCTCACAGTCTGTGCCCTGTAGCGGCAAAGTGCAGACCTCACCCTCCTCCAGGTGCGCTCACAACGTTGGACAAACGCTTGAGCGGAGGGAACGCTGGACTCGGCAAGCTGGGATGAGAACAGAGGAGGCTGGTAACCCAGACTACTCTGAAACGGAGATAACCCTGTAGCAGACGAAGGAAGCGAGTTGTGAGCGTATTCTGCCCAGGGGAGCTGTTCTGCCCAAGACGCAGGGTTTCTGAAAGAAAGGCTGCGTAGTATGCGACCAATCGTCTGATTGGCCCTCTCTGCTTGACCGTTAGACTGGGGATGAAACCCGGAAGAGAGACTGACGGACGCACCAATCAAACGACAGAACTCCCTCCAAAACTGTGACGTGAATTGCGGGCCTCTGTCTGAAACGGCGTCTAACGGGAGGCCATGAATTCTGAACACATTCTCGATAATGATTTGTGCCGTCACCTTAGCGGAAGGAAGTTTAGCGAGGGGAATGAAATCTGCCGCCTTAGAGAACCTATCGACAACCGTAAGAATCACAGTCTTCCCCGCAGACAAAGGCAGACCGGTAATGAAGTCTAGGGCGATGTGAGACCATGGTCGAGAAGGAATGGGGAGCGGTCTGAGACGACCGGCAGGAGGAGAGTTACCCGACTTAGTCTGCGCGCAGTCCGAACAAGCAGCCACGAAACGGCGCGTGTCACGCTCCTGAGTCGGCCACCAAAAGCGCTGGCGAATAGACGCAAGAGTGCCTCGAACACCGGGATGACCAGCTAACTTGGCAGAGTGAGCCCACTGAAGAACAGCCAGACGAGTGGAAACAGGAACGAAAAGGAGGTTACTAGGACAAGCGCGCGGCGACGCAGTGTGCGTGAGTGCTTGTTTAACCTGTCTTTCAATTCCCCAGACTGTCAACCCGACAACACGCCCATAAGGAAGAATCCCCTCGGGATCAGTAGAAGCCACAGAAGAACTAAACAGACGGGATAAGGCATCAGGCTTGGTGTTTTTGCTACCCGGACGGTAAGAAATCACAAACTCGAAACGAGCGAAAAACAACGCCCAACGAGCTTGACGGGCATTAAGTCGTTTGGCAGAACGGATGTACTCAAGGTTCTTATGGTCTGTCCAAACGACAAAAGGAACGGTCGCCCCTCCAACCACTGTCGCCATTCGCCTAGGGCTAAGCGGATGGCGAGCAGTTCACGGTTACCCACATCATAGTTGCGCTCAGATGGCGACAGGCGATGAGAAAAATAAGCGCAAGGATGAACCTTATCGTCAGACTGGAAGCGCTGGGATAGAATGGCTCCCACGCCTACCTCTGAAGCGTCAACCTCGACAATGAATTGTCTAGTGACGTCAGGAGTAACGAGGATAGGAGCGGACGTAAAACGTTCTTTTAGAAGATCAAAAGCTCCCTGGGCGGAACCGGACCACTTAAAACACGTCTTGACAGAAGTAAGAGCTGTGAGAGGGGCAGCAACTTGACCGAAATTACGAATGAAACGCCGATAGAAATTAGCGAAACCTAAAAAGCGCTGCAACTCGACACGTGACCTTGGAACGGGCCAATCACTGACAGCTTGGACCTTAGCGGAATCCATCTGAATGCCTTCAGCGGAAATAACGGAACCGAGAAAAGTAACGGAGGAGACATGAAAAGAGCACTTCTCAGCCTTTACGTAGAGACAATTCTCTAAAAGGCGCTGTAGAACACGTCGAACGTGCTGAACATGAATCTCGAGTGACGGTGAAAAAATCAGGATATCGTCAAGATAGACAAAAACAAAGATGTTCAGCATGTCTCTCAGAACATCATTAACTAATGCCTGAAAAACAGCTGGCGCATTGGCGAGACCAAACGGCAGAACCCGGTACTCAAAATGCCCTAACGGAGTGTTAAACGCCGTTTTCCACTCGTCCCCCTCTCTGATGCGCACGAGATGGTAAGCGTTACGAAGGTCCAACTTAGTAAAGCACCTGGCTCCCTGCAGAATCTCGAAGGCTGATGACATAAGGGGAAGCGGATAACGATTCTTAACCGTTATGTCATTCAGCCCTCGATAATCCACGCAGGGGCGCAGAGTACCGTCCTTCTTCTTAACAAAAAAGAACCCCGCCCCGGCCGGAGAGGAAGAAGGCACTATGGTACCGGCGTCAAGAGACACAGATAAATAATCCTCGAGAGCCTTACGTTCGGGAGCCGACAGAGAGTATAGTCTACCCCGAGGAGGAGTAGTCCCCGGAAGGAGATCAATACTACAATCATACGACCGGTGAGGAGGAAGGGAGTTGGCTCGGGACCGACTGAAGACCATGCGCAGATCATGATATTCCTCCGGCACTCCTGTCAAATCGCCAGGTTCCTCCTGAGAAGTGGGGACAGAAGAAATGGGAGGGATGGCAGACATTAAGCACTTCACATGACAAGATACGTTCCAGGATAGGATAGAATTACAAGACCAATTAATAGAAGGATTATGACATACTAGCCAGGGATGACCCAAAACAACAGGTGTGAAAGGTGAACGAAAAATCAAAAAAGAAATAGTCTCACTGTGGTTACCAGATACTGTGAGAGTTAAAGGTAGTGTCTCAAATCTGATACTGGGAAGATGACTACCATCTAAGGCAAACATGGGCGTAGGCTTGTCTAACTCTCTGAAAGGAATGTTATGTTTCCGAACCCATGCTTCGTCCATGAAACAACCCTCAGCCCCAGAGTCAATCAAGGCACTGCAAGTAGCACCCGAACCGGTCCAGCGTAGATGGACCGACATAGTAGTACAGGATCTAGATGAAGAGACCTGAGTAGTAGCGCTCACCAGTAGCCCTCCGCTTACTGATGGGCTCTGGCCTCTTACTGGACATGAATTAACAAAATGTCCATCAAATCCGCAATAGAGGCACAGGCGGTTGGTGATCCTCCGTTCCCTCTCCTTAGTCGAGATGCAAATCCCTCCCAGCTGCATGGGCTCAGTCTCAGAGCCAGAGGAGGGAGATGGTTGCGATGCGGAGCAGGGAAACACCGTTGATGCGAGCTCTCTTCCACGAGCCTGGTGACGAAGATCTACCCGTCGTTCTATGCGGATGGCGAGAGCAATCAAAGAGTCCACACTGGAAGGAACCTCCCGAGAGAGAATCTCATCTTTGACCACTGTGTGGAGTCCCTCCAGAAAACGAGCGAGCAGCGCCGGCTCGTTCCAGTCACTAGAGGCAGCAAGAGTACGAAACTCTATAGAGTAATCCGTTATGGATCGATCACCTTGGCATAGGGAAGCCAGGGCCCTAGAAGCCTCCCCACCAAAAACTGAACGGTCAAAAACCCGAAT
Source organism: Oncorhynchus gorbuscha (assembly GCF_021184085.1). Classification (NCBI taxonomy): domain Eukaryota; kingdom Metazoa; phylum Chordata; class Actinopteri; order Salmoniformes; family Salmonidae; genus Oncorhynchus; species Oncorhynchus gorbuscha. The sequence continues at coordinate 84,007,553 of NC_060183.1, read as the reverse complement.
CATCTCCTCTTTAAAGTTCTGGTAATTGTTAGAACAATCAGCCCTTGCCTCCCAGATAGCTGTGCCCCACTCTCGGGCCCGGCCAGTAAGGAGTGAAATGACGTAAGCAACCCGAGCTCTCTCTCTAGAGTATGTGTTGGGTTGGAGAGAGAACACAATCTCACACTGGGTGAGAAAGGAGCGGCACTCAGTGGGCTGCCCGGAGTAGCAAGGTGGGTTATTAACCCTAGGTTCTGGAGGCTCGGCAGGCCAGGAAGTAACAGGTGGCACGAGACGAAGACTCTGGAACTGTCCAGAGAGGTCGGAAACCTGAGCGGCCAGGTTCTCCACGGCATGGCGAGCAGCAGACAATTCCTGTTCGTGTCTGCCGAGCATGGCTCCTTGGATCTCGACGGCAGTGTTACGAGCGTCTGTAGTTGCTGGGTCCATTCCTTGGTCGGATCCTTCTGTTATGCAGGTGAATGAGGACCCAAAAGCGACTTGGCGAAAACAGAGTTTTTAATCCAGTAAGAAACTTTACAAAACAAAAAGCATAATACTACTCGGAAAGGCGAGAACAGACTGGAGACTTGATCGAGAACTGCAGGTTGCCTCGGGAAGGCACTTGAACCTAGCAGACTCAGACACCTGCTCACCACGCAGCATCTGAGGGAAACACGACACGACAGGGCAAAACATAGACACAGCACGGTGAATTATAGATGAGGATCCGACGGGGCAGGAACGGAAAACAAGGAGAGAAATAGGGACTCTAATCAGGGAAAAGGATCGGGAACAGGTGTGGGAAGACTAAATGATTGATTAGGGGAATAGGAACAGCTGGGAGCAGGAACGGAACGATAGAGAGAAGAGAGAGCGAGAGAGTGAGAGAGGGAGGGGGAGAGAGAGGGATAGAAAGAGGGAAAGAACCTAATAAGACCAGCAGAGGGAAACGAATAGAAGGGGAAGCACAGGGACAAGACATGATAATTAATGACAAAACATGACAGTTACAGTCTTATTATGGGTGCTGGTAAGATACAGGATGTTACAGTCTTATTATGGGTACTGGTAAGATACAGTATGTTACAGTCTTATTATGGGTACTGGTAAGATACGGTATGTTACAGTCTTATTATGGGTACTGGTTACAGTCTTATTATGGGTACTGGTTACAGTATTATTATGGGTACTGGTTACAGTCTTATTATGGATACTGGTAAGATACGGTATGTTACAGTCTTATTATGGGTACTGGTACCATAAGTGTAAATAAAATACAGTGCCTTTGGAAAGTATTCAGACCCCTTGACTTTTCCCACATTTTTCTACGTTACAGCCTTATTTTAAAATGGATTAAATCGTTTTTCCCCTCCTCATCAATCTACAAACAAGTCTGGGCTCTGGCGGGGCCACTCAAGGACACGCAGAGACTTGTCCGGAAGCCACTCCTGTATTGTCTTGGCTGTATGCTTGGCATTCATGCCAAAAAGTTCAATCTTGGTTTCATCAGACCAGAGAATCTGGTTTCTCATGGTATGAGAGTCATTTAGCTGCCTTTTTGCAAACTCCAAGCGTGCTGTCATGTGCCTTTTACTGAGGAGTGGCTTCTGTCTGGCCACTCTACCATAAAGGCTGTCCTTCTGGAAGGTTCTCCCATCTCCACAGAGGAACTCTGGAGCTCTGTCAAAGTGACCATTGGGTTCTTGGTCACTGCCCTATCCAAGGCCCTTCTCACCCGATTGGTCAGTTTGTCCGGGCGGCCAGCTCTAGGAAGAATCTTGGTGGTTCCAAACTTCTTCCATTTAAGAATGATGGAGGCCACTGTGTTCTTGGAGACCTTCAATGCTGCAGAAATGTTTTGGGATCCTTCCACAGCTCTCTGCCTCAACACAATCCTGTCTCGGGGCTCTACGGACAATTCCTTCGAATTCATGGCTTGGTTTTTGCTCTGACATGCACTGTCAACTGTGGGACCTTATATAGTTTGATTTGATTTACCACAGGTGCACATCAATCAAGTTGTAGAAACATCTCAAGGATGATCAATGCAAACAGGATGCACCCTGAACTCATTTTGGAGTCTCATAGCAAAGGGTCCGAATACTTATGTAAATAAAGGATTTCTGGTACTATAAATACTGGTAGTATAAATACTGGTACTATGGATACTGGTACTATGGATACTGGTACTATAGATACTGGTACTATAGATACTGGTACTATGGATACTGGTACTATAAATACTGGTACTATAGATACTGGTACTATAGATACTGGTACTATAGATACTGGTACTATAAATACTGGTACTATAGATACTGGTACTATAAATATAGGTACTATAGATACTGGTACTATAAATACAGGTACTATAGATACTGGTACTATAAATACTGGTACTATAGATACAGGTACTATAGATACTGGAACTATAAATACTGGTACTACAGATACTGGTACTATAAATACTGGTACTATAGATACAGGTACTATAGATACTGGAACTATAAATACTGGTACTATAGATACAGGTACTATAGATACTGGAACTATAAATACTGGTACTATAGATACTGGTACTATAAATACTGGTACTATAGATACAGGTACTATAGATACTGGAACTATAAATACTGGTACTATAGATACTGGTACTATAAATACTGGTACTATAGATAGTGGAACTATAAATACTGGTACTATAGATACTGGAACTATAAATACTAGTACTATAGATACTGGTACTATAAATACTGGTACTATAGATACTGGTACTATGGATACTGGTACTATGGATACTGGTACTATAGATACTGGTACTATAAATACTGGTAGTATAGATACTGGTACTATGAATACTGGTACTATAAATCAAGGTACTATAAATACTGGTACTAAACATACTGGTACTATGGATACTGGTACTATGGATATTGGTACTATGGATACTGGTACTATAGATACTGGTACTATAAATACTGGTACTATAGATACAGGTACTATAGATACTGGAACTATAAATACTGGTACTATAGATACAGGTACTATAGATACTGGAACTATAAATACTGGTACTATAGATACTGGTACTATAAATACTGGTACTATAGATACAGGTACTATAGATACTGGAACTATAAATACTGGTACTATAGATACTGGTACTGTAAATACTGGTACTATAGATACTGGTACTATAGATACTGGTACTATAAATACTGGTACTATGGATACTGGTACTATAGATACTGGTGCTATAGATACTGGTACTATAGATACTGGTACTATAGATACTGGTACTATAGATACTGGTACTATGGATACTGGTACTATAGATACTGGTACTATAGATACTGGTACTATAGATACTGGTACTATAGATACTGGTACTATAAATACTGGTACTATAGATACTGGTACTATGGATACATGGTTTTAAATCAATTCTAATTCATTACTTGAATCCAGTTTAATCCTTTGCAATTCACCATCAGGTGTGACTCAAACCTTAAGAAGCTTGGTTGTTGTATTTTAAAACCGCTATGTTTAATAGCTGCTTTGGGCACCATTTTCTTTCCGTTTGCCCAGTTCTAATTCCAATCAATTCGACTAATGATTGTAACTGCAATTCAAATATCCTTAATTTAGTAACGACAAAACTGCAATTCCAACATCATTAAATGAAACGTGTTCAGCTGGGTGTGGGTGGCTATCTTCTGAGTCGGTATGCCAAACATTCAATCGGATTATTTTAAGTCTGTCTCACTGATGTAATAGGATGTTAAGAGCTGATGTTTATCTGCCAATGAAGACACAATGACTCGTATAACGGCTGCTGATGGCTGATGGCTATAACACATACTAATGGAGGCTGTAAGATCACTGAGAAACGAATCCCTAAAGGTTTGTTAAATTCACCCAGCAGCACAACGCTAGAACAATATAGTGAGTTAATGATGTGCTGTAAAGACATTACACTTAGTTCAATTACAGCATTAGCTTTTCAGTTTAACACCATCTAGAAAAATATATATACAACAACAAAAATATAAACGCATAAATGTATCAGTTTCAAAGAAGAAACAGTTTTAAAAAAGAAACGTCCTCTCACTGTCAACTGCGTTTATTTTCAGCAAACTTAACATGTGTAAATATTTCTATGAACATAACAAGATTCCACAACTGAGACATAAACTGAACAAGTTCCTCAGACATGTGACTAACAGAAATGGAATAATGTGTCCCTGAACAAAGGGGGGTTAAATCAAAAGTAACAGTCAGTATCTGGTGTGGCCACCTGCTACATTAAGTACTGCAGTGCATCTCCTCCTCATGGAATGCACCAGATTCGCCAGTTCTTGCTGTGAGATCCTGGACATTTCTGGGGGGAATGGCCCTAGCCCTCACCCTCCGATCCAACAGGTCCCAGACGTGCTCAATGGGATTGAGATCCGGGCTCTTCGCTGCCATGACAGAACACTGACAGTTGCAGGAAATCATGCACAGAACAAGCAGTATGGCTGGTGGCATTGTCATGCTGGAGGGTCATGTTAGGATGAGCCTGCAGGAATGGTACCATATGAGGGAGGCGGATGTCTTCCCTGTAATGCACAGTGTTGAGATTGCCTGCAATGACAACAAGCTCAGTCAGATGATGCTGTGACACACTGCCCCAGACCATGACGGACCCTCCACCTCCAAATCGATCCCGCTCCAGAGTACAGGCCTCGGTGTAACGCTCATTCTTTCAACGATAAACGCGAATCCGACCATCACCCCTGGTGAGACAACACCGTGACTCGTCAGTGAAGAGCACTTTTGCCAGTCCTGTCTGGTCCAGCGACGGTGAGTTTGTGCCCATAGGCGACGTTGTTGCCAGGGATGTCTGGTGAGGACCTGCCTTACAACAGGACTACAAGCCCTCAGTCCTCAGCCCTCAACAGGCCTCTCTCAAAAAAGGGACGTTTATTTTTTTGCTGAGTTTACAAGGAAACCATTTTGCACATGCAGCACGACACATCTCCTTCACATAGAGTTGATCAGGCTGTTGATTGTGGCCTGTGGAATGTTGTCCCACTCCTCTTCAATGTCTGTGCTCAATGGGTGACATGTCTGGTGAGTATGCAGGCCATGGAAGAACTGGGACATTTTCAGCTTCCAGAAATTGTGTACAGATCCTTGTGACATGGGGCCGTGCATTGTCACGCTGAAACGTGAGGTGATGGCAGGGGATGAATGTCACGACAACGTACCTCAGGATCTCATCTCCGTGCATTCAAATGCAACTGTGTTGGTTGTTCGTAGCATATGCCTGCCCATAACATAACCACATAGACAAAATGGGGAACTCTGTTCACAATGTTGACATCAGCAAACTGCTCGACCACACAAATCACCATACACGTGGTCTGTGGTTGTGAGACCGGTTGGACATACATTAAATTCTCTAAATTCTTTAAAACGATGTTGGAGGCGGCTTAAGGTAGAGACATGAACATTAAATTCTCTGGCAACAGCTCTGCTGGACATTCCTGCAGTCAGCATGCCAATTGCTCGCCCCCTCAAAACTTGAGACATCTGTGGCATTGTGTTGTGTGACAAAATTGCACATTTTAGTGTGGCCTTTTATTGTCCCCAGCACAAGGTGCACCTGTGTAATGATCATGCTGTTTAACCAGCTTCTTGATATGCCACACCTGTCAGGTGGATGGATTATCTGGGCAAAGGAGAAAAGCTCACTAACAAGAATGTAAACAAATTTGTGCCAAATAAGGTTTTTGTGCGTATGGAACGTTTCTGGGATCTTTTATTTCAGCTCAAGAAACATGGAGACCAACACTTGCGTTTATATTTTTGTTCAGTAAAAATCCTTAATTAATACTTAACGCTAATACTTAATTAATACGTAATACATTACATTACATTTACATTTAAGTCATTTAGCAGACGCTCTTATCCAGAGCGACTTACAAATTGGTGCATTCACCTTATGACATCCAGTGGAACAGTCACTTTACAATAGTGCATCTGAATCTTAAAGGGGGGGGGGGTGAGAGGGAATACTTATCCTATCCTAGGTATTCCTTAAAGAGGTGGGGTTTCAGGTGTCTCCGGAAGGTGGTGATTGACTCCGCTGTCCTGGCGTCGTGAGGGAGTTTGTTCCACCATTGGGGGGCCAGAGCAGCGAACAGTTTTGACTGGGCTTACTGATTACTAATACTTAATTAATACTTAATAATAATACTTAATTCATACTTAATACTAATGCTTAATACTAATACTTGATTAATACTTAATACTACTACTTATTTAATACTTAATACTAATACTTAATTCATACTTAATACTAATACTTAATTAATACTTAATTAATACTTAATACTAATACTTAATACTAATACTTGATTAATACTTAATTCATACTTAATACTAATACTTAATTAATACTTAATTCATACTTAATACTAATACTTAATACTAATACTTGATTAATACTTAATACTAATACTTAATACTAATACTTAATTAATACTTAATTCATACTTAATACTAATACTTGATTAATACTTAATACTACTACTTATTTAATACTTAATACTAATACTTAATTCATACTTAATACTAATACTTAATTAATACTTAATTCATACTTAATACTAATACTTAATACTAATACTTGATTAATACTTAATACTAATACTTAATACTAATACTTAATTAATACTTAATTCATACTTAATACTAATAGTTAATACTAATACTTGATTAATACTTAATACTAATACTTAATTAATACTTAATTAATACTTAATACTAATACTTAATTAATACTTCATACTAATACTTAATTAATACTTCATACTAATACTTACTTAATACTGACTAAGATGGAGTTAAATCTTATTGAGAAGATATTCATAGAGGTTCTAACTTAAAATTGACTTCAAACATTTTACATTTTTTTCCTTTTCTAATTAAATCATGTTGGCGTTGCAGGAAGCTCAGAATGCCATTAACCAAAAGGTTCTGAGTTCAAATCCCAGGTGAGGACATGTTCAATATCAATTACTGTATAAATAAACATGTAAGCAATGACAGTGTGTGTCAAATATGTAAGTTGAAAACATTGTATGTTAAAAGCAGTGTGTATAACTAGTTCCACATCCTTTTCTAGATAAAATGCCCAAATTATAATTTGTAGTTAAATGAACATATGAGAGGAGTTGAGCAAACACATCCTTTTAAGTTGACTGAATTTGTACCGGTGAAAAGTTTGGTCACATCTACTCATTCAAGGGGTTTTTCTTTATTTTGACTATTTTCTACATTGAGGAATAATATTGAAAACATCAAAACTATGAAATAACACATATGGAATCATGTAGTAACCAATAAAGTGTTAAACAAATCAAAATATATTTTAAGTAGTTACCCTTTGCCTTGATGACCGCTTTGCACACTCTTGGAAAGGTGTTAAACAGAGACAAGCTATTAAATCCTGGTGTTAAACAGAGACAAGCTATTAAATCCTGGTGTTAAACAGAGACAAGCCATTAAATCCTGGTGTTAAACAGAGACAAGCTATTAAATCCTGGTGTTAAACAGAGACAAGCCATTAAATCCTGGTGTTAAACAGAGACAAGCTATTAAATCCTGGTGTTAAACAGAGACAAGCCATTAAATCCTGGTGTTAAACAGAGACAAGCTATTAAATCCTGGTGTTAAACAGAGACAAGCTATTAAATCCTGGTGTTAAACAGAGACAAGCCATTAAATCCTGGTGTTAAACAGAGACAAGCCATTAAATCCTGGTGTTAAACAGAGACAAGCCATTAAATCCTGGTGTTAAACAGAGACAAGCCATTAAATCCTGGTGTTAAACAGAGACAAGCCATTAAATCCTGGTGTTAAACAGAGATAAGCTATTAAATTCTGTTGTTAAACAGAGACAAGCTATTAAATCCTGGTGTTAAACAGAGACAAGCCATTAAATCCTGGTGTTAAACAGAGACAAGCTATTAAATCCTGGTGTTACACAGAGACAAGCTATTAAATCCTGGTGTTAAACAGAGACAAGCCATTAAATCCTGGTGTTAAACAGAGACAAGCTATTAAATTCTGTTGTTAAACAGAGACAAGCTATTAAATCCTGGTGTTAAACAGAGACAAGCTATTAAATCCTGGTGTTAAACAGAGACAAGCTATTAAATCCTGGTGTTAAACAGAGACAAGCTATTAAATCCTGGTGTTAAACAGAGACAAGCTATTAAATCCTGGTGTTAAACAGAGACAAGCTATTAAATCCTGGTGTTAAACAGAGACAAGCTATTAAATCCTGGTGTTAAACAGAGACAAGCTATTAAATCCTGGTGTTAAACAGAGACAAGCTATTAAATCCTGGTGTTAAACAGAGACAAGCTATTAAATCCTGGTGTTAAACAGAGACAAGCTATTAAATCCTGGTGTTAAACAGAGACAAGCTATTAAATCCTGGTGTTAAACAGAGACAAGCTATTAAATCCTGGTGTTAAACAGAGACAAGCTATTAAATCCTGGTGTTAAACAGAGACAAGCCATTAAATTCTGGTGTTAAACAGAGACAAGCCATTAAATCCTCAACAAGCTTTACAACCCC
>NC_060183.1:83961436-83996436 GCF_021184085.1 Oncorhynchus gorbuscha | reverse complement strand
GAAACATCCCTGTTCCATTCTTTAGTTGAAACATCCCTGTTCCATTCATTAGTTGAAACATCCCTGTTCCATTCATTAGTTGAAACATCCCTGTTCCATTCATTAGATGAAACATCTGTTCCATTCATTAGATGAAACATCCCTGTTCCATTCTTTAGTTGAAACATCTGTTCCATTCATTAGATGAAACATCTGTTCCATTCATTAGATGAAACATCCCTCATTAGAGAATAATCTAATGAATTACCAACCACTTCAAATAGATGTTCTGCTGTGGGCAAACTCAGCAAATCAACGGCAGCTCGCCCAAATAGTGGCCGAGCAGAGTGGGAAAGAGAAGGACGTCCATTGTATTCACACGGGCTCATCCTTTCATAGGATGCATCCCAAATGGCACCCTTTTCCCTTTGTAGTGCCTTACTTTCCCTATGGCCCTGGTCAAAAGCAGTGCACTATGTAGGGTATAACTTGGGACTCGACCATTGAAAGAGAGAGAGAGAGAGAGAACCATTTTGAGGCCACCATTTATGACATGGCCATCTTGCAGCGCAACTACGACAAGTGTATTTGGTGCCACAGATGTCTCAAGTTTAGAGGTAGAATACAATTGGCATGCTGACTGCAGGAATATCCTCCAGAGCTGTTTCCAGAGAATTGAATGTCCATTTCTCTACCGTAAGCCACCTCCAACATCTTTTTAGAGAATTCTGCAGCACGTGCAACTGACCTCACAACCGCAGACCAGGTTTAACCACACTCTAACCACTAGGCTACCTGCCTCCTCTACACTCTAACCACTAGGCTACCTGCCTCCTCTACACTCTAACCACTAGGCCTACTGCCACCTCTACACTCTAACCACTAGGCTACCCTGCCTCCTCTACACTCTAACCACTAGGCTACCTGCCTCCTCTACACTCTAACCACTAGGCTACCTGCCTCCTCTACACTCTAACCACTAGGCTACCTACCTCCTCTACACTCTAACCACTAGGCTACCTGCCACCTCTACACTCTAACCACTAGGCTACCTGCCACCTCTACACTCTAACCACTAGGCTACCTGCCTCCTCTACACTCTAACCACTAGACTACCTGCCTCCTCTACACTCTAACCACTAGGCCTACTGCCGCACCCCTGATGCTCGGTCTATTTGAAACATCCCCATCTCCTGGCAGGATTTATTTAGCAGATTCAGTAGCTTGAAAACCCTCCAACATATATGGGGTACAAGAGGGTTCTGGTCAAAAGTAGAGACGTACTATCTTGGAAATAAGGTTCACTTTCAGACGGACACACTCACCTGAGAGAAGTTGAGTCCGTTCAGCGGGTGACACTGCTCCTCCACCTTCTCCACGGCTCCTGTCCTCTTCCTCATCCTCTCTGCCTCCTGGGCCAGGTACAGATCCAACACCGGGACCCCCCTCGTCTTAATGTCCGCCTCCGTCAACGAGTTCACCATCAACATCACCCACACAGGCCTCTTCCTCTCCCAGTTCCCCGCTATGGCATTAAACAGGTAGTCAGCGTACAGGCCTTTCCCCCTCTGGTCAGGAGTCATCCAGAACGGCATCATGTGCTTGACGTACTCCAAGTGCCTCTTGAGGCGTCTGTAGATGTCTCTGGGTAGAACGTCCTGTAAGGTTCCCCCCTTGGGGAGGAGCTGGCAGCTGGTCAGGGCTGAGATGGTGTAGGGGTCGGTCAGGTCCAGCTCCAAGTAAACCATGTTACTCTCCTGGAAAGCTTTCTTGGAGTTCTCTGGGATAAAGTCCCAGACGCGCGTGTAAGGGACGTGGATCGTGCCGTAGAAGTAGGACGGAGGGTTACGTTTGATGGTCCACAGGAAAGAGTTCAGATCACTTTGCTGCCGAAGGTGAAAGAAGAAGAAAAAGAAACATGAGTGAATTACTGTTATTATTACCAGGCTATACAACCACATCAATATTATTACCAGGCTATACAACCACATCAGTATTATTACCAGGCTATACAACCACATCAGTATTATTACCAGGCTATATAACCACATCAGTATTATTACCAGGCTATATAACCACATTACTGTTATTATTATTACCAGGCTATATAACCACATTACTGTTATTATTATTACCAGGCTATACACCCAAATTAGTATTATTACCAGGCTATACACCCAAATTAGTATTATTACCAGGCTATACACCCACATCAGTATTATTACCAGGCTATACACCCACATCAGTATTATTACCAGGCTATATAACCACATCAGTATTATTACCAGGCTATATAACCACATTACTGTTATTATTATTACCAGGCTATATAACCACATCAGTATTATTACCAGGCTATACAACCACATCAGTATTATTACCAGGCTATACAACCACATCAGTATTATTACCAGGCTATATAACCACATCAGTATTATTACCAGGCTATATAACCACATTACTGTTATTATTATTACCAGGCTATATAACCACATTACTGTTATTATTATTACCAGGCTATACACCCACATCAGTAGTATTACCAGGCTATACACCCACATCAGTATTATTACCAGGCTATATAACCACATCAGTATTATTACCAGGCTATACAACCACATCAGTATTATTACCAGGCTATATAACCACATCAGTATTATTACCAGGCTATACAACCACATCAGTATTATTACCAGGCTATACACCCACATCAGTAGTATTACCAGGCTATACACCCACATCAGTATTATTACCAGGCTATATAACCACATCAGTATTATTACCAGGCTATATAACCACATTACTGTTATTATTATTACCAGGCTATATAACCACATCAGTATTATTACCAGGCTATATAACCACATTACTGTTATTATTATTACCAGGCTATATAACCACATCAGTATTATTACCAGACTATATAACCACATTACTGTTATTATTATTACCAGGCTATATAACCACATTACTGTTATTATTATTACCAGGCTATACACCCACATCAGTATTATTACCAGGCTATATAACCACATCAGTATTATTACCAGGCTATATAACCACATTACTGTTATTACCAGGCTATATAACCACATTACTGTTATTACCAGGCTATAAAACCACATTAGTGTTGTTATTATTACCAGGCTATATAACCACATCAGTATTATTACCAGGCTATATAACCACATTACTGTTATTACCAGGCTATAAAACCACATTAGTGTTGTTATTATTACCAGGCTATAAAACCACATTAGTGTTATTATTACCAGGCTATAAAACCACCTGATCATATAAAGTAATTTATGTGAACAATGGTCTTATGACTGTGTGTGTGTGTGTGTGTGTGTGTGTGTGTGTGTGTGTGTGTGTGTGTGTGTGTGTGTGTGTGTGTGTGTGTGTGTGTGTGTGTGTGTGTGTGTGTGTGTGTGTGTGTGTGTGTGTGTGTGCGTGTGTGATGTCATTCACCAACTATGTCACTAAAGTTAAACAGAGAAATGGACAAACAAACCATTTTAATAGGTATCCCTGCTGAAACAGACTCACAATAACCACAAACAACTACTCGTCGTTATCCACTGCAAATAGACAGCGGGAACAGGGAGCTATTTAAATTGACTGAGACTGTTGATTCTAAATGAGGTTGATTATTTGATGCTCGATAATGGACTGATAATGTCTTATTTACAGTACACTAGACTAACACAATACACAATCGATATGAAGTGCGCTCTCAGAGGAAATGGAAACGTCACAGGTTGAATGAATTAATGAACTAGCCTGTAATAACCCATTTTGTAAATAAAAAGTGAACGGAAGAAGAATAATCATATAAAATATGTTTAGGCTAAAACTGGACATTGGACATTCAGATAGGCCTACTCAAATCCCGGTTGATTGAAATATTAACTGTTTCATTGTAGAGAAAAATGGGATAATTTACTTAGATGTAAGACTATATTAGAGAGAACGTGATGTGAGGGCACTTACTTTCTTATTGAGCTCGCAGTTGGAGGACTCCCGGAGGCTCCATTGATCGGCTCCTTTCACCAGCAGTGTTAGGAACGCTTGAATAAATGCGACCCAAGAGACCAGCATCGTAACTCCAAACCTGCACGTTATTTTCACAACGTGTCGTAAGATGAAGCTACCCCCCCCCCCCCAAAAAAAAACAACTCGCTCCGGGGAAAATTACCTAAATTAATTTCCGAATTTCATTTCCATGGAAAGAATAAGTCAAGCACGCGGACATACAGCACATCTAACTTTCTGCCGCAGGAAGAACTCATGTTTGAGTCAAATTGCTTTCAATACTAAAGTTGAGTGTTGTTTTTTCCCTTCCTGGGAAAGCATTGACGATGTTTGGTGGCTATGTCGTCACGCCGTTTCCCCTCATATCTGATAATAAAGGTGCCTTTGCACGACACGCCAGGGAAGCCTACAACTTTCTCCGCCAATAGTAGACTAGACTACAAGTCCTCAATAAGATCAAGCAAATCTATATTTCCCGTGTTTATAGCCCACTCACTCATAGAACCGAGCAGACTGCGCACGATGAGTAGGTTCGTATCCAAAGTGCACTCGAGCAACAGGTTATGTTCTAAACTAAAAACGACGTGGACCGCGGGTTCCGAAATGAGCGCTGGAATTCCTCCTCGCTGCGACGGTGTTACTCTGCTCTACTTCCAAACACAGGACCGCAGATACAAATTCATGTACAAGTGCTGTTCGGAATTCGAAACATTGCAACACTTTATTCGGAATCCGGTTGTCCAACTTCAAGCGGCATCAACCGTACGCGAATCCTCGTAGGAACGTGAGAAACGTTCTTTACGGTGTCGACTGTGTTTCCATAATTCCAGACTGCCCTCATTACTCCCTCACAGTGTTGCTGGAGTGTGAGCATCTCTGTCAGGCTCAGGCATGGGGCATTACCTACCCTCCTGCCCCCCCCCCTCCGCTTGCACACTCATACTGTGCAATCTGATTGAACATCTCACTCACCGCATGTCGGGATATATAAGGAGCACACGCATTCACTTCAAAAGTAGAAACTGAGTACGGTTGTTCTATTCCACCGGGCTTTTATCAGGGGCTTTCAAGGCATACTGGACCGGGTTGTAGCGTAGTTGTCCAGAGGTCACTCTCTGATCCCCAATAGTAGGCAAGCTACATTGATAGAGGGACAAGTGATTTCACATCCAGGAATAGAATAAAACAAGTAGACAATTTGTAAGACGCTCTCTTATCCAGACGCTCTGGATAAGAGCGTCTGCTAAATGACTTAAATGTAATGTTTAATGTAAACATTTACAACGTATTTCTTTGACTGAGAATGAATACAGTTGTATTTTTTCTTATAATAGCTTATATGTATTGCCTGTATTTAACCAGGAAGCCTAGGCCTAACTTATCAAATAGCAAATATGTATTATTACCATTATTGTGGTGAATCACTGACTGTCCTTTATTGAGTGAGCTAGAGATAATGGGTTGACTATTAGCGGCGCCGTCATTGAGGAGGGCAGGCGGGGTTTGTTTCGATTACCTTTCATAATGTCCTGCGAAGGTCCTACCTGCTACACCACCACGACACTACCAGCAGAATACACTCCGTTCTGAGAACGTTCTGTCACAACGTTCTGTCGCAACGTTCTGCCGCAACGTTCTGCCGCAACGCTCTGTCGCAACGTTCTGCCGCAACGCTCTGTCGCAACGTTCTGCCGCAACGCTCTGTCGCAACGTTCTGCCGCAACGCTCTGTCGCAACGTTCTGTCGCAACGTTCTGCCGCAACGCTCTGTCGCAACGTTCTGTCGCAACGTTCTGTCGCAACGTTCTGCCGCAACGTTCTGCCGCAACGTTCTGTCGCAACGTTCTGCCGCAACGTTCTGTCGTAACGTTCTGTCGCAACGTTCTGCCGCAACCCTCTGTCGCAACGTTCTGTCGCAACGTTCTGTCGCAACGTTCTGTCGCAACGTTCTGTCGCAACGCTCTGTCGCAACGTTCTGTCGCAACGTTCTGCCGCAACCCTCTGTCGCAACGTTCTGTCGCAACGTTCTGTCGCAACGCTCTGTCGCAACGTTCTGTCGCAACGCTCTGTCGCAACGTTCTGTCGCAATGTTCTGTCACAGCACACAGTTAACAGCCTATATGTTGATGTAGAGTAAAGAGACAGACGTCTATGTAAATGACAAGATCGAGTAAAGACGAAGACAGTTGGTTTTGTTGCTAAATAAATCCCATGGTTACACAATAAAATCAACAGTACTATAAATTGTAGCCACTGTAAAATGGTCCTCCGGGTTTATAATGTCCTTCATGTCAATGGGAATCAGACACATTTGCATTGATTTATTTTAATCATGTTTATTATGAAAGTGTATAAAACTATATACACTGAACAAAAAATATAAACGCAACATGTAAAGTGCTGTTCCCATGTTCCATGACCTGAAATACAAAATCACAGAAATGTTCCATACACACAAAAAAAGCTTATTTCTCTCTTTGGATAAAACAATCATATATTATTTTTTTACATCCAAAAAAAGTTAGTAAGCAATCTTTTTTTTTTTTTTTTTCATCCCTGTTAGGTGCCAAGCAAATCCATCCACTTGACAAGTGTGACACATCAAGAAGCTGATTAAACAGCATGATCATTACACAGGTGCACCTTGTGCTATCGTGCAGTTTTGTCACACTACACAATGACGACACAGATGTCTCAAGTTTTGAGGGCGCATATAATTGGCATGCTGACTGCAGGAATGTCCACCACAGCTGTTGCCAGATAATTTAATGTTCATGTCTCTACTATCAGCCGCCTCCAACGTCGTTTTAGAGAATTTGGCGGTAAGTCCAACCGGTCTCACAACAGCAGACCACGTGTAACCATGCCAGCCCAGGACCTCCATATCCTGCTTCTTCACCCGCAGGATTGTCTGAGGAGGGGAAGGGTGGGGACGACCTATGACCTCCAAGGCCCATTCTGAATGGACTGGAATTTAAATGGAATTGACCTCAAGCCTGACTAAAGGACATAATGATGTGGTATAATAGCTAGTTCTCCCTGATCGTCACGCGTAGAATGGGTAGCAGCGCCCTCTAGTGGCTGAACACAGCCCCTGAAAGAGATTTCCTTTCTTCTTATTTCATTTTACATCTGGAAATATGTGCTAAAGTTAAGGTTGTTTTGTGCCAAGGTAGATGTGATCATTTTATTATTTTTTTATTTATTGGCCCGTCCACTCTTCGAGGACAAAGGCTACCCCTCAACTACTCTCAGCCAATCCCACTCCTCAACTACTCTCAGCCTATCCCACCCCTCAGCTACTCTCAGCCTATCCCACCCCTCAACTACTCTCAGCCTATCCCACCCCTCAACTACTCTCAGCCCATCCCACCCCTCAACTACTCTCAGCCAATCCCACCCCTCAACTACTCTCAGCCAATCCCACCCCTCAACTACTCTCAGCCAATCCCACCCCTCAACTACTCTCAGCCAATCCCACCCCTCAACTACTCTCAGCCAATCCCACCCCTCAACTACTCTCAGCCAATCCCACCCCTCAACTACTCTCAGCCAATCCCACCCCTCAACTACTCTCAGCCAATCCCACCCCTCAACTACTCTCAGCCAATCCCACCCCTCAACTATTCTCAGCCAATCCCACCCCTCAACTATTCTCAGCCAATCCCACCCCTCAACTATTCTCAGCCTCCCACCCCTCAGCTAATCTCAGCCTCCCACCCCTCAGCTAATCTCAGCCTATCACACCCATCAACTACTCTCAGCCAATCCCTCCTCTCAACAACACTCAGCCAATCCCAGCCCTCAACTACTCTCAGCCAATCCCACCCCTCAACAATGCTCAGCCAATCCCACCCCTCAACAATGCTCAGCCAATCCCACCCCTCAACTACTCTCAGCCAATCCCACCCCTCAACTACTCTCAGCCTATCCCACCCCTCAACTACTCTCAGCCAATCCCACCCCTCAGCTACACTCAGCCAATCCCACCTCTCTCTGTAGATCCCTTTTTCTATTCCCATGTGCCGTATACACTGTGTACCAAACGCTATGTACAGCTGCTCTTTCCATTACAGAGACTGACCAGGTGAATCCAGGTGACAGCTATGATCCCTTATTGATGCCACTTCGTTAAATCCTCTTCAATCAGTTGAGACGTGGATTGTGTATGTGTGCCATTCAAAGGGTGAATGGGCAAGACAAAATATTTAAGTGCCTTTGAACGGGGTATACTAGTAGGTGCCAGGCGCACCGGGTTTGTGTCAAGAACTACAACGCTGCTGGGTTTTTCACTCAACAGTTTCCTGTGTGTTTCCAGAATGTTCCACCACCCAATGGACATTCAGTCCACTCGACACAACTGTGGGAATCATTGGAGTCAACATGGGCCAGCATCCCTGTGGAACGCCTTTTACACCTTGTAGAGTCCATGTCGCGACGAATTGAGGCTGTTCTGGGGTTCAAATGGGGTGCAACTCAATATTAGCAAGGTGTTCTTAATGTTTTGTAAAACCAGTGTAGCTACAGTACCAGTCAAACGTTTGGACACACCTACTCATTCAAGGGTTTTTCTTTCTTTTTACTATTTTCTACATTGTAGAATAATAGCGAAGACGTCATAACTATGAAATAACACATATGGAATCATGTAGGAACCAAAAAGTGTCAAAAAGCCACCCTTTGGCTTGATGACAGCTTTGCACACTCTTGGCATTCTCTTAACCAACATTTTGAAGGAGTTCCCACATATGCTGAGCACCTGTTGGCTGCTTTTTCTTCCCTCTGCGGTCGAACTCATCCCAAACCATCTCATTTGGGTTGAGGTCGGGTGATTGTGGACACCAGGTCATCTGATGCAGCACTCCATCACTCTCCTTCTTGGTCAAATAGCCCTTACACAGCCTGGAGGTGTAGTGGGTCATTGTCCTGTTGAAAAGCAAATTATAGTCCCACTAAGCGCAAACCAGATTGGATGGCGTATCACTGCAGAATGCTGTGGTAGACATGCTGGTTAAGTGTGCCTTGAATTCTAAATAAATCACCAACAGTGTCACCAGCAATGCACCCCACACCATCACACATCCTCCTCCATGCTTCACGGTGGGAACCACACATGCGGAGATCATCCGTTCACCTACTCTGCATCTCACAAAGACACGGTTGTCAGAACCAAAAATCTCAAATTTGGACTCATCAGACCAAAGGACAGATTTCCACCAGTGTAATGTCCATTGCTCATGTTTCTTAAACCAATGTTTCTTAAACTGATGTTATGATAGAGCTGCACTGTCTGGATCCCTACAAATCAGCTGGGCTAGACAATCTGGACCCTCTCTTCCTAAAATTATCCTCCGCCATTGTTGCAACCCCTATTACTAGTCTGTTCAACCTCTCTTTCGGATTGTTCTGAGATTCCTAAAGATTGGAAAGCTGCCGCGGTCATCCCCCTCTTCAAAGGGGGAAACACTCTAGACTCAAACTGTTACAGACCTATATCCATCCTGCCCTGCCTTTCTGAAGTCTTCGAAAGCAAAGTGAACAAACAGATCACTGACCATTTCGAATCCCACCGTACCTTCTCCGCTATGTAATCTGGTTTCCGAGCTGATCACGGGTCCTAAATGATATCATAACCGCCATCGATAAAAGACAGTACTGTGCAGCCGTCATCATCAACCTGGCCAAGGCTTTCGTCTGGCCAAGACTCAACAGCCTTGGTTTCTCTAATGACTGCCTCGTCTGGTTCGCCAACTACTTTGCAGACAGAGTTCAGTGTGTCAAATCGGAGGGCCTGTTGTCTGGACTGCTGGCAGTCTCTATGGGGGTTCCACACGGTTCAAATCTCGGGCCGACTCTTTTCTCTGAAAATATCAATGATGTCGCTCTTGCTGCTGGTGATTCTTTAATCCATCTCTACGCAGATGACACCATTCTGTATACATCTGGCCCTTCTTTGGACACTGTATTAACAAGCCTCCAAACAAGCTTCAATGCCATACAACACTCCTTCCGTGGCCTCCAACTGCTCTTAAATGCTCTTCAACCGATAGCTGCCTGCACCTGCTCGCCCGTCCAGCATCACAACTCTGTACGGTTCTGACTTAGAATACGTGGACAACTATAAATACCTAGGTGTCTGGTTAGACTGTAAACTCTTCTTCCAGACTCACATTAAACATCTCCAATCCAAAATTAAATCTAGAATCGGCTTCCTATTTCGCAACAAAGCCTCATTCACTCATGCTGCCAAACACACCCTCGTATAACTGACTATCCTGCCGATCCTTGACTTCGGCGATGTCATTTACAAAATAGCCTCCAACACTCTACTCAATAAATTGGATGCAGTCTATCACAGTGCCATCTGTTTTGTCACCAAAGCCCAAAATACCACCCACCACTGCGACCTGTATGCTCTCGTTGGCTGGTCCTCGCTCCATATTCGTCGCCAAACCCACTGGCTCCAGGTCATCTATAAGTATTTTCTAGGTAAAGTCCCCCATTATCTCAGCTCACTGGTCACCATAGCAACACCCACCCGTAGCACACGCTCCAGCAGGTATATTTCACTGGTCAACCCCAAAGCCAACACCTCCTTTGGCCACCTTTCCTTTCCAGTTCTCTGCTGCCAATGACTGGAACGAATTGCAAAAATCACTCAAGTTGGAGACATATCTCCGTCACTAACTTTAAGCATCAGCTGTCAGAGAAGCTTTCCGTTCGCTGCAGCTGTACACAGCCCATCTGTAAATAGCCCATCCAACCAACTACCAACCTCATCCCCATATTTGTTTTTCTGCTCTTTTGCACACCAGTATTTCTACTTGCACATCCTCATATGCACATATCACTCCAGTGTTAATTGCTAAATTGTAATTACTTCGCCACTATGGCCTATTTATTGCCTTACCTCCTTACTTCATTTGCACACAATGTATATAGATGTTTCTATTGTGTTATTGACTGTATGTTTGTTTATTCCATGTGTAACTCTGTGTTGTTGTTTCTGTCGCACTGCTTTGCTCTATCTTGGCCAGGTCGCAGTTGTAAATAAGAACTTGTTCTCAACTGGCCTACCTGGTTAAAGTAGTGCACTACATAGGGAATATAGTACAATTTGGGACACAGCCCAGCCCAGATATGTGAGAAGCTCCGTCTCTGCATGTTTCCTTTCAGCAGAAGATCAAGGCTTCTAGTTCTTATTTTCCTCTGGCATAGTGTGTGAGAGAAAGAGAGCTCTGTGTTTGCTCTGGTTAGACCGGATCATCCTTGTCTCTGGATTTAATTTAGAAATCGTATTTACCATCCCAGGTTGAAGTGTTAGCAGTGTTGAGACAATCTGGGGTTGAAGAAGAAAAGAGCAGAGAAGAAGGGGATGTGGTGTTGAAGGAGAGGCAGGGATATGGGGTTGAAGGAGAGGCAGGGATATGGGGTTGAAGGATAGGAGGGATCTGGGGTTGAAGGGGATGCAGGGATCTGGGGTTGAAGGAGAGGGAGGAATCTGGGGTTGAAGGAAAGGAGGGATTTGGGGTTGAAGGGGAGGGAGGGATCTGGGGTTGAAGGGGAAGCAGGGATCTGGGGTTGAAGGAGAGGGGGGGGATCTGGGGTTGAAGAAGAAGCGGGGATCTGGGGTTGAAGAGAGAGGGAGGGATCTGGGGTTGAACGCGAGGGAGGGATCTGGGGTTGAAGGAGAGGGAGGAATCTGGGGTTGAAGGAAAGGAGGGATTTGGGGTTGAAGGGGAGGCAGGGATCTGGGGTTGAAGGGGAAGCAGGGATCTGGGGTTGAAGGGGTAGCAGGGATCTGGGGTTGAAGGAGAGGGCGTGATCTGGGGTTGAAGGAGAAGCAGGGATCTGGGGTTGAAGGAGTGGGAGGGATCTGGGGTTGAAGGAGAGGGAGGGATCTGGGGTTGACGGAAAGGCAGGGATCTGGGGTTGAAGGAGAGGAAGGGATCTGGGGTTGAAGGGGAAGCAGGGATCTGGGGATGAAGGAGCAGGGAGGGATCTGGGGTTGAAGGAGAGGGAGGGATCTGGGGTTGAAGGGGAGGGAGATATCTGGGGTTGAAGGGGAGGGAGAGATCTGGGGTTGAAGGAGAGGGAGAGATCTGGGGTTGAAGGGGGGGGAGAGATCTGGGGTTGAAGGAGAAGGAGAGATCTGGGGTTGAAGGGGATGCAGGGATCTGGGGTTGAAGGAGAGGGAGGAATCTGGGGTTGAAAGGAGGGATTTGGGGTTGAAGGGGAGGGAGGGATCTGGGGTTGAAGGGGAAGCAGGGATCTGGGGTTGAAGGCGAGGGGGGATCTGGGGTTGAAGAAGAAGCAGGGATCTGGGGTTGAAAGGAGGGAGGGATCTGGGGTTGAATGAGAGGGAGGGATCTGGGGTTGAGGGATTTGGGGTTGAAGGGGAGGAGGGATCTGGGGTTGAAGGGGAGGCAGGGATCTGGGGTTGAAGGGGAAGCAGGGATCTGGGGTTGAAGGGATCTGGGGTTGAAGGAGAAGCAGGGATCTGGGGTTGAAGGAGAGGGAGGAATCTGGGGTTGAAGGAAAGGAGGGATTTGGGGTTGAAGGGGAGGCAGGGATCTGGGGTTGAAGGGGAAGCAGGGATCTGGGGTTGAAGGGAGGGAGGGATCTGGGGTTGAAGGAGAGGGAGGGATCTGGGGTTGAAGGAGAAGCAGGGATCTGGGGTTGAAGGAGAGGGAGGGATCTGGGGTTGAAGGGGGGATCTGGGGTTGACGGAAAGGCAGGGATCTGGGGTTGAAGGAGAGGAAGGGATCTGGGGTTGAGGGATCTGGGGATGAAGGAGCAGGGAGGGATCTGGGGTTGAGGGAGGGATCTGGGGTTGAAGGGGAGGGAGATCTGGGGTTGAATCTGGGGTTGAAGGGAGGGAGAGATCTGGGGTTGAAGGGGGGAGAGATCTGGGGTTGAAGGAGAAGGAGAGATCTGGGGTTGAAGGGGATGCAGGGATCTGGGGTTGAAGGAGAGGGAGGAATCTGGGGTTGAAGGAAAGGAGGGATTTGGGGTTGAAGGGGAGGGAGGGATCTGGGGTTGAAGGGGAAGCAGGGATCTGGGGTTGAAGGCGAGGGGGGGATCTGGGGTTGAAGAAGAAGCAGGGATCTGGGGTTGAAGAGAGAGGGAGGGATCTGGGGTTGAATGAGAGGGAGGGATCTGGGGTTGAAGGAGAAGAGGGATTTGGGGTTGAAGGGGAGGCAGGGATCTGGGGTTGAAGGGGAGGCAGGGATCTGGGGTTGAAGGGGAAGCAGGGATCTGGGGTTGAAGGAGAGGGCGGGATCTGGGGTTGAAGAAGAAGCAGGGATCTGGGGTTGAAGGAGAGGGAGGGATCTGGGGTTGAAGGAGAGGCAGGGATCTGGGGTTGAAGGAGAGGAAGGGATCTGGGGTTGAAGGGGAAGCAGGGATCTGGGGATGAAGGAGCAGGGAGGGATCTGGGGTTGAAGGAGAGGGAGGGATCTGGGGTTGAAGGGGAGGGAGATATCTGGGGTTGAAGGGGAGGGAGAGATCTGGGGTTGAAGGAGAGGGAGGGATCTGGGGTTGAAGGAGAGGAGGGATCTGGAGTTGAAGGAGAGGGAGGGATCTGGGGTTGAAGGAGAGGGAGGGATCTGGGGTTGAAGGAGAGGAGGGATCTGGAGTTGAAGGAGAGGGAGGGATCTGGGGTTGAAGGAGAGGGAGGGATCTGGGGTTGAAGGAGAGGGAGGGGTCTGGGGTTGAAGGAGGAGCAGGGATCTGGGGTTGAAGGAGGAGCAGGGATCTGGGGTTGAAGGAGGAGCAGGGATCTGGGGTTGAAGAAGGAGCAGGGATCTGGGGTTGAAGGAGGATCAGGGATCTGGGGTTGAAGGAGGAGCAGGGATCTGGGGATTTTGTGTTTTTTGAGTTCAACCACAGCTAGAGATGTCGTCCTCCTGGGAACTGTGAAAACATTACACACCTTCAGACAACACCTCGACCTCTGTCACACACTCAGACACCTTCAGACAACACCTCAACCTCTGTCACACACTCAGACACCTTCAGACAACACCTCAACCTCTGTCACACACTCAGACAACACCTCAACCTCTGTCACACACTCAGACACCTTCAGACAACACCTGAACCTCTGTCACACACTCACACACCTTCAGACAACACCTCAACCTCTGTCACACAGTTTTCAGATCCGATTTAGTTATTTTTATTTAGTTTAAGTTTAATAGAAACATTTAGATTTTATATTTGTATATTATTTTAGTTTTGCATTTACAGTTTTTGTGTTTTGTCACTTCTTGCCACTGGGGGGCAGTAATGCATAAGGTCATGTGTCAGGTTAAAGGTTAGGTTTGGGTTTAAAGGTAGACTCATAGACAATGATAGAAGCCTCTGGTGGCCAAAAGGCCATATTAACGTGGGCAGCGACATTGAGGGCTTCCAGCCAGTCTGGATGCTCTCAATAGTGCAGCTGTAGAACTTTTTGAGGATCTGAGGGCCCATGATAAAAACCTCTCAGTCTCCTGAGGGGGAAGAGGCCTTCTTCACGACTGTGTTGACATGTGTGGACCATAATAATTCCTTAGTGATGTGGACACCGAGCTCTCAATCAGCTCCACTACAGTCCCATTGATGTGAATAGCCCTTCGTTTCCTAGACCATTCATCTCCTTTTGTCTCGCTGACATTGCGGGAGAGGTTGTTGTCTTGGCACCACACTGCCAGGTCACTGACCTCCTCCCTATAGGCTTGTCTCATCGCTGTCGGTGATCAAATTTAATGATGGTGTTGGAGTTTTGCACGGCCACGTAGTCGTGGGTGAACAGGGAGTACGGGAGGGGACTAAGCACGCACCCCTGAGGGGCCCCTGTGTTGAGGATCAGATTGGTGGATGGGTTGTTGCCACATGGTGGAGATATTAGGCAACAAGGATCCAGTTGCAGAGGGAGGTGTTTAGTCCTAGGGTCCTTAGCTTAGTGATGAGCTTTGAGGGCACTACGGTGTTGAATGCTGAGCTGGAGTCAATGAATAGCATTCATACGTACGTAGGTGTTCCTTTTGTACAGTGGGGCAAGGACAGTGTGGAGTGCAATAGAGATTGCATCATCTGTGGAACTGTTGAGGCGGAATGCGAATTGGATTGGGTCTATGGTTTCTGGGATAATGGTGTTGATGTGAGCCATGACCAGCCTTTTAAAGAACTTCATGGCTACAGATATGAGTGCTATGGAGCGATAGTCATTTAGACAGGTTACCTTGGCATTCTTGGACACAGGCACTACGGTGGTCTGCTTGAAACACGTTGGTGTTACAGACTCGGTCAGGGAGAGGTTGAAAACGTCAGTGAAGACACCTGCCAGCTGGTCAGCGAATGCTGAGCTTCCTGGTTTTCCATCGGCCCCGTAGCTTTGTGAATGGTAAACTGTTTAAAGGTCACATCAGCTACGGAGAGCGAGATTACACAGTCGTCCGGAACAGCTGGTGCTCTAGTCTGTACTATAGTAATTACTCTAGTGTTTTGTGCATTATAGAATACTGTATGTAGTATTTACTATACTGTTTTGTGCATTATAGAATACTGTATGTAGTATATCTGTAGTGTTTTGTGGGTTATAGAATACTGTATGTAGTATTTACTATACTGTTTTGTGGGTTATAGAATACTGTATGTAGTATTTACTATACTGTTTTGTGGGTTATAGAATACTGTATGTAGTATTTACTATACTGTTTTGTGGGTTATAGAATACTGTATGTAGTATTTACTATACTGTTTTGTGGGTTATAGAATGCTGTATGTAGTATATCTGTAGTGTTTTGTGGGTTATAGAATGCTGTATGTAGTATTTACTATACTATTTTGTGGGTTATAGAATGCTGTATGTAGTATATCTGTAGTGTTTTGTGGGTTATAGAATACTGTATGTAGTATTTACTATACTGTTTTTGTGGGTTATAGAATACTGTATGTAGTATTTACTATACTGTTTTGTGGGTTATAGAATGCTGTATGTAGTATATCTGTAGTGTTTTGTGGGTTATAGAATACTGTATGTAGTATTTACTATACTGTTTTGTGGGTTATATAATACTGTATGTAGTATATCTGTAGTGTTTTGTGGGTTATAGAATGCTGTATGTAGTATTTACTATACTGTTTTGTGGGTTATAGAATACTGTATGTAGTATTTACTGTAGTGTATTGGGGATTATATTATACTGTATATAGTATTTACTGTAGTGTTTTGTGGATTAAAGAATACTGTATGTAGTATTTACTGTAGTGTTTTGTGGATTATTGTATACTACATGTAGTATTTAATGAAGTGTTGTGTGGATTATTGTATACTGTATGTAGTATTTACTGTAATGTTGTGGATTATAGTATACTGTATATAGTATTTACTGTAATGTTTTGTGGATTATAGTATACTGTATATAGTATTTACTGTAAGTATTTACTGTAGGCAAATATGGTACTGCATTATAGGACAATACAGTACTGTAATATTGGACAATACAGTACTGTAAAATTGGACAATACAGTACTGTAATATTGGACAATACAGCACTGTAATACTGGACAATACAGTACTGTAATATTGGACAATACAGCACTGTAATACTGGACAATACAGTACTGTAATATTGGACAATACAGCACTGTAATACTGGACAATACAGTACTGTAATATTGGACAATACAGTACTGTAATATTGGACAATACAGCACTGTAATACTGGACAATACAGTACTGTAATATTGGACAATACAGCACTGTAATACTGGACAATACAGTACTGTAATATTGGACAATACAGTACTGTAATATTGGACAATACAGTACTGTAATATTGGACAATACAGCACTGTAATACTGGACAATACTGTACTGTAATATTGGACAATACAGTACTGTAATACTGGACAATACTGTACTGTAATATTGGACAATACAGTACTGTAATATTGGACAATACAGTACTGTAATACTGGACAATACTGTACTGTAATATTGGACAATACAGCACTGTAATACTGGACAATACTGTACTGTAATATTGGACAATACAGTACTGTAATATTGGACAATACAGTTCTGTAATATTGGACAATACAGTACTGTAATATTGGACAATACAGTTCTGTAATATTGGACAATACAGTTCTGTAATATTGGTGTCACGGTTTTCTAATGGTGAAGGAGAGTCGGACCAAACTGCAGCGTGTCGATTGCGATCCATGTTTATTTAAACAAACGTAAACACGACTAAACACGAACACTACAAAACAATAAATGAAACGAAAACAGCCTATACATGTGTCAACTAACATCAAACAAGGACATCAAGACACTCAGGACAATCACCCACAATACAACCAAAGAATATGGCTGCCTAAATATGGTTCCCAATCAGAGACAACGATAAACACCTGCCTCTGATTGAGAACCACTTCAGACAGCAATAGACTCTCCTAGAACACCCCACTAAGCTACAATCCCACTATCTACACACCACATACAAAAATCCATGTCACACCCTGGCCTGACCAAATACATAAATGTATTATATTATTATTATAATATTATTTTTATAAAAACACAAAATACTTCGACCAGGGTGTGACAATTGGACAATACTGTATTGTAATATTGGACAATACAGTACTGTAAAATTGGACAATACAGTACTGTAAAATTGGACAATACAGTACTGTAATATTGGACAATACAGTACTGTAATATTGGACAATACAACACTGTAATACTGGACAATACAGTACTGTAATATTGGACAATACAGCACTGTAATACTGGACAATACTGTACTGTAATATTGGACAATACAGTTCTGTAATATTGGACAATACAGTATTGGACAATACAGTAATATTGGACAATACAACACTGTAATACTGGACAATACAGTACTGTAATATTGGACAATACAGTACTGTAATATTGGACAATACAGCACTGTAATACTGGACAATACTGTACTGTAATATTGGACAATACAGTACTGTAATATTGGACAATACAGTTCTGTAATATTGGACAATACAGCACTGTAAAATTGGACAATACAGCACTGTAATATTGGACAATACAGTTCTGTAATACTGGACAATACAGGCAAATATTGGCAAATGCAGTACTGTAATATTGGCAAATGCAGTACTGTAATATTGGCAAATGCAGTACTGTAATATTGGCAAATGCAGTACTGTAATATAGGCCAATACATAATCAAATCAAATCAAATGTATTTATATAGCCCTCCGTACATCAGCTGATATCTCAAAGTGCTGTACAGAAACCCAGCCTAAAACCCCAAACAGCAAGCAATGCAGGTGTAGAAGCACGGTGGCTAGGAAAAACTCCCTAGAAAGGCCAAAACCTAGGAAGAAACCTCGAGAGGAACCAGGCTATGTGGGGTGGCCAGTCCTCTTCTGGCTGTGCCGGGTGGAGATTGTAACAGAACATGGCCAAGATGTTCAAATGTTCATAAATGACCAGCATGGTCAAATAATAATAATCACAGGCAGAACAGTTGAAACTGGAGCAGCAGCATGGCCAGGTGGACTGGGGAGAGCAAGGAGTCATCATGTCAGGTAGTCCTGAGGCATGGTCCTAGGGCTCAGGTCTTCCGAGAGAGAGAAAGAAAGAGAGAAAGAGAGAATTAGAGAGAGCATACTTAAATTCACACAGGACACCGGATAAGACAGGAGAAGTACTCTAGATATAACAAACTGACCCTAGCCCCCCGACACACAAATACTGGAGGCTGAGACAGGAGGGGTCAGGAGACACTGTGGCTCCATCCGAGGACACCCCCGGACAGGGCCAAACAGGAAGGATATAACCCCACCCACTTTGCCAAAGCACAGCCCCCACACCACTAGAGGGATATCTTCAGCCACCAACTTACCATCCTGAGACAAGGCCGAGTATAGCCCACAAAGTTCTCAGCCACGGCACAACCCAAGGGGGGGCACCAACCCAGACAGGAAGACCACATCAGTGACTCAACCCACTCAAGTGACACACCCGTCCTAGGGACGGTATGAAAGAGCCCTAGTAAGCCAGTGACTCAGCCCCTGTAATAGAACACAGGGCCCTTTACGAACAGAACACTGGGCCCTGTACAAACAGAAAACTGGGCCCTTTACAAACAGAACACTGGGCCCTGTACAAACAGAACACTGGGCCCTATACAAGAAGAACACTGGGCCCTTTACAAACAGAACACTGGGCCCTTTACAAACAGAACACTGGGCCCTTTACAAATAGAACACTAGGCCCTTTACAAACAGAACACTGGGCCTTATACAAACAGAACATTGGGCCTTTTACAAACAGAACACTGGGCCCTTTACAAACAGAACACTGGGCCTTATACAAACAGAACACTGGGCCCTTTACAAACAGAACACTGGACCTTATACAAACAGAACACTGGGCCCTTTACAAACAGAACACTGGGCCTTATACAAACAGAACACTGGGCCCTTTACAAACAGAACACTGGGCCCTTTACAAACAGAACACTGGGCCCTTTAAAAAACAGAACACTGGGCCCTATACAAGAAGAACACTGGGCCCTTTACAAACAGAACACTGGGCCCTATACAAGAAGAACACTGGGCCCTATACAAGAAGAACACTGGGCCCTTTACAAACAGAACACTGGGCCCTTTACAAACAGAACACTGGGCCCTTTACAAATAGAACATTGGGCCCTCTACAAACAGAACACTGGGCCCTTTACAAACAGAACACTGGGCCCTTTACAAACAGAACACTGGGCCCTTTAGAAACAGAACACTGGGCCCTTTAGAAAAGAACACTGGGCCCTTTACAAACAGAACACTGGGCCCTTTACAAACAGAACACTGGGCCTTATACAAACAGAACACTGGGCCCTTTACAAACAGAACACTGGGCCCTTTACAAACAGAACACTGGGCCCTTTAAAAACAGAACACTGGGCCCTTTACAAACAGAACACTGGGCCTTTACAAACAGAACACTGGGCCCTTTACAAACAGAATACTGGGCCCTTTACAAACAGAACACTGGGCCCTTTACAAACAGAACACTGGGCCTTATACAAACAGAACACTGGGCCCTTTACAAACAGAACACTGGGCCCTTTACAAACAGAACACTGGTCCCTTTAAAAAACAGAACACTGGGCCCTATACAAGAAGAACACTGGGCCCTTTACAAACAGAACACTGGGCCCTATACAAGAAGAACACTGGGCCCTATACAAGAAGAACACTGGGCCCTTTACAAACAGAACACTGGGCCCTTTACAAACAGAACACTGGGCCCTTTACAAATAGAACATTGGGCCCTCTACAAACAGAACACTGGGCCCTTTACAAACAGAACACTGGGCCCTTTACAAACAGAACACTGGGCCCTTTAGAAACAGAACACTGGGCCCTTTAGAAACAGAACACTGGGCCCTTTACAAACAGAACACTGGGCCCTTTACAAACAGAACACTGGGCCTTATACAAACAGAACACTGGGCCCTTTACAAACAGAACACTGGGCCCTTTACAAACAGAACACTGGTCCCTTTAAAAAACAGAACACTGGGCCCTTTACAAACAGAACACTGGGCCCTTTACAAACAGAACACTGGGCCCTTTACAAACAGAATACTGGGCCCTTTACAAACAGAACACTTGGCCCTTTACAAACAGAACACTGGGCCTTATACAAACAGAACACTGGGCCCTTTACAAACAGAACACTGGGCCCTGTACAAACAGAACACTGGGCCCTTTCCAAACAGAACACTGGGCCCTATACAAAACAAAAACAAGCTTACACGCACGCACGCACACACACACACACACACCCTCACTACCAAACCCCCATAACCCCTCCATCAGAGTGTCCCACAGCTGGGCCTTATACAGACGGTCCTACCCCCCACCACTGTCCCACAACGCGTGTTGTGAAACAAGAGGAACGGGCCTAATGGTCCTGACCCCCAATAGCAATACATCTAGTACTGTTTGAATCCTCTTTAACTGCCATGTATGGTGAACGATCCGCTTTCAGTACCTCAACTATGATGAACAGAATTAGCAGAACTAAGTCCATTCTACTTAACTTTTCTGTAAAATATTTGAATGGATGGTGTGTAATTGTATTAGCTTGTTGGGGACTGACTTACTGTGTAGTAAACTACTTTGGCCTTTGTGTTATTAATCAATTAAGTGAATTGATTTTTTCTTTGAGACTGACTGTGTTTGAGCTACAGCATCAAGGAAGAGCTCAGGTTGCTGACATCAGTCTTCAGGTTTCAGGCCAGGATCACAGAGCCACCTTGGTTTCACATCTGTAGTTATCTACAAATGTTAAGAACAAGACTCAGCTGTGTGTTTTATTTTTATTTTTTTATTTAACCTTTATTTAACTGGGCAAGTCAGTTAAGAACAAATTCTGATTTACAATGACGGCCTACCGAAAGGCAAAAGGCCTCCTGTGGGGACGAATGATCAAACAATAGATATACATATATAGGAAACACACATCACGAGAGACAACACAAGACTACATAAAGAGAGACCTAAAGACAACAACACAGCATGGCAGCATCACATGACAACACAGCACGGTAGCAACACAACATGACAACAACATGGTAGCATTAACAACATGGTAGAAACACAACATGGTAACAACACAACATGACAACAACACAACATGACAACAACATGGTAGCATTAACAACATGGTAACAACACAACATGACAACAACATGGTAGCATTAACAACATGGTAACAACACAACATGACAACAACATGGTAGCATTAACAACATGACAACAACATGGTAGCAACACAACATGACAACAACATGGTAGCAACACAACATGACAACAACATGGTAGCAACACAACATGATAACAACATGGTAGCAACACAACATGACAACAACATGGTAGCAACACAACATGACAACAACATGGTAGCAACACAACATGACAACAACATGGTAGCAACACAACATGATAACAACATGGTAGCAACACAACATGATAACAACATGGTAGCAACACAACATGACAACAACATGGTAGCAACACAACATGACAACAACATGGTAGAAACACAACATGACAACAACATGGTAGAAACACAACATGGTAGGAACACAACATGATAACAACATGGTAGAAACACAACATGATAACAACATGGTAGAAACACAACATGATAACAACATGGTAGAAACACAACATGATAACAACATGGTAGGAACACATCATGACAACAACATGGTAGCAACACAACATGGTAGAAACACAACATGATAACAACATGGTAGAAACACAACATGATAACAACATGGTAGAAACACAACATGGTAGAAACACAACATGATAACAACATGGTAGAAACACAACATGACAACAACATGGTAGAAACACAACATGGTAGAAACACAACATGATAACAACATGGTAGAAACACAACATGGTAGAAACACAACATGATAACAACATGGTAGAAACACAACATGGTAGCAACACAACATGACAACAACATGGTAGCAACACAAAACATGGTACAAACATTATTGGGCACAGACAACAGCGCAAAGTGCAAGAAGGTAGAGACAACAATACATCACACAAAGCAGCCACAACTGTCAGTAAGAGTGTCCATGATTGAGTCTTTGAATGAAGAGATTGAGATAAAACTGTCCAGTTTGAGTGTTTGTTGCAGCTCGTTCCAGTCGCTAGCTGCAGCGATCCATGTAGCAGCATGGATGTAGCTGTCTCAAGGCCCTCGTCTCAAATGGCACACTATTCTCTACATAGTGCTCTACTTTTGATCAGTGCCCTATAGACCTTGGTCAAAAGTAGTGCACTATGTAGGGAATAGGGTGCCATAGACCCTTGTCAAAAGTAGTGCACTATGTAGGGAATAGGGTGCCATAGACCCTTGTCAAAAGTAGTGCACTATGTAGGGAATAGGGTGCCATAGACCCTTGTCAAAAGTAGTGCACTATGTAGGGAATAGGGTGTCAAATGGGACATATCGAAGGTCTTTAGGCGAATATTCAGAAAGCAGTACAGATCTGTTTTGTGGCATCAGAGTAGCAGGGGCTACTCTGTTAAAACATGACCCTGTTTTCAACCAGAACCCAACCCATCCAACCGTGGGAGGGGGGGTTTCTGCTCCGTTCAAAAGATCTCCACAGACATCTTTGTTTATGTAATCGTCATATGTTTAAACAAATATGTCTGCTCTGCTGGAGACCCCAGAGCCTCTCAAATCGCATTCCCTGGACTCATCCCAAATGGGATCCTACTTCCATTCCCTTTGTAGTGCACTGAACACTATATAGGGAATCTAAAGCACCGCTGTGTAGGGGCGGCATGGTAGCCTAGTGGTTAGAGCGTTGGACTAGTAACCGGAAGGTTGCAAGTTCAAACCTCTGAGCTGACAAGGTCTTTCGTTCTGCCCCTGAACAGGCAGTTAACCCACTGTTCATAGGCTGTCCCTGGAGCCATTAGGTGTCACTCATGTTGAACAGAGAGGGGAGCAGAGAGGTCAGGGGGACAGAGAGGTCAATGGCTCTTAGTCAGGGGAACAGAGAGGTCAGGGGACAGAGAGGTCAATGGCTCTTAGTCAGGGGAGCAGAGAGGTCAATGGCTCTTAGTCAGGGGAACAGAGAGGTCAATGACTCTTAGTCAGGGGGACAGAGAGATCAATGGCTCTTAGTCAGGGGAGCAGAGAGGTCAATGGCTCTTAGTCAGGGGAGCAGAGAGGTCAATGGCTCTTAGTCAGGGGAGCAGAGAGGTCAATGGCTCTTAGTCAGGGGAACAGAGAGGTCAATGGCTCTTAGTCAGGGGAACAGAGAGGTCAATGGCTCTTAGTCAGGGGAGCAGAGAGGTCAATGGCTCTTAGTCAGGGGAGCAGAGAGGTCAATGGCTCTTAGTCAGGGGAGCAGAGAGGTCAATGGCTCTTAGTCAGGGGAGCAGAGAGGTCAATGGCTCTTAGTCAGGGGAACAGAGAGGTCAATGGCTCTTAGTCAGGGGAGCAGAGAGGTCAATGGCTCTTAGTCAGGGGAGCAGAGAGGTCAATGGCTCTTAGTCAGGGGAACAGAGAGGTCAATGGCTCTTAGTCAGGGGAGCAGAGAGGTCAATGGCTCTTAGTCAGGGGAACAGAGAGGTCAATGGCTCTAAGTCAGGGGAGCAGAGAGGTCAATGGCTCTTAGTCAGAGGAGCAGAGAGGTCAATGGCTCTTAGTCAGGGGAGCAGAGAGGTCAATGACTCTTAGTCAGGGGAGCAGAGAGGTCAATGGCTCTTAGTCAGGGGAGCAGAGAGGTCAATGGCTCTTAGTCAGGGGAGCAGAGAGGTCAATGGCTCTTAGTCAGGGGAGCAGAGAGGTCAATGGCTCTTAGTCAGGGGAGCAGAGAGGTCAATGGCTCTTAGTCAGGGGAGCAGAGAGGTCAATGGCTCTTAGTCAGGGGAGCAGAGAGGTCAATGGCTCTTAGTCAGGGGAGCAGAGAGGTCAATGGCTCTTAGTCAGGGGAGCAGAGAGGTCAATGGCTCTTAGTCAGGGGAGCAGAGAGGTCAATGGCTCTTAGTCAGGGGAGCAGAGAGGTCAATGGCTCTTAGTCAGGGGAGCAGAGAGGTCAGGGGAACTGAAAGGATTGTTTAACAGAAGTGTGTTTTTTTATTTGATTTAACTAGGCAAGTCAGTTAAGAACAAATTCTTATTTAAAAATGTCGGCCTACTGGGGAACCGTGGGTTAATTGCCTTGTTCAGGGGTTAATTGCCTTGTTCAGGGGCAGAACGACAGATTTTGAACTTGTCAGCTCGGGGATTAGATTTACCTGTTGGATCTGAGGGCCACATTTCTTCAGTCTTCTGGGTTTCAAGACGCGCCTCGTTCACCACGGTGTTCGGAGTGATTGGTCCATGTCAGATCCTCTTCCGACCGTCTCCACTGCAGCCCCATCGATGTAGATGGGGGTGTGCCCCCCCCCCACCCCCCACCTTGTTTCCTGTAGTCCACGATCAGGTCCTTGGTTTTGCTGACATCGAGAGAGAGAGTGAGAGAGAGAGAGGTTATTTTCCTGACACCACTCTGCCAGATGTATACTACATTTAAGACAGTTATTAATGGCTATTAAAATGTCTCGTTGTCATAATGTTAGATAAAGCACTGTAGCACACATTACAGTGTAATAATAAGGTGAACACAAGTAGACGAGCCACAAGGCTTCTGGACGGATGAAGGCATTACTGTGTCTGAAAGTCCCAACGTTCGGAGGAAAACTTTAAACATTCAATCTTCAGATCAGTTGATAAAGATCATGCTTGAAACTCAATAGGGGAAATCTGACGAGTCCAAGTGAGTTGGTGTTGCAGTCATGAGCCTTACAGCCCCGTGACAGACAATACATGTCAATGTAACTGCTGAACAGCCTCATCACCACTAGGGGGCAGTATGTACCTGTCTCTGGAGCCTACAGCCCTGAGACAGACAATACATGTCAATGTAACTGCTGAACACCCTCATCACCACTAGGGGGCAGTATATACCTGTCTCTAGAGCCTACAGCCCCGTGACAGACAATACATGTCAATGTAACTGCTGAACACCCTCATCACCACTAGGGGGCAGTATGTACCTGTCTCTGGAGCCTACAGCCCTGAGACAGACAATACATGTCAATGTAACTGCTGAACACCCTCATCACCACTAGGGGGCAGTATGTACCTGTCTCTAGAGCCTACAGCCCTGAGACAGACAATACATGTCAATGTAACTGCTGAACACCCTCATCACCACTAGGGGGCAGTATGTACCTGTCTCTGGAGCCTACAGCCCCGTGACAGACAATACATGTCAATGTAACTGCTGAACACCCTCATCACCACTAGGGGGCAGCATGTACCTGTCTCTAGAGCCTACAGTACCAGGTCACCAGAAGAAGGAAGAACAGATGTTCTGTTATTTTACTGGGGCTGTCACAGAGGAGGACAGATGTTGTAGACCATTACAGAAAAGAAGGTGGATTAACTGACATCAATCAATCAATCATTTATTTATAAAGACATTTTTACATCATCAATATGTCACCAAGGGCTGTACAGAAACTCAGCCTAAAACACCAAACAGCAAGCAATGCAGATGTAAAACCTTCTTATACAGACTGTCACAGAAAGGAAATTTGATAAATTAATATCGTTTTTTTGATAGCTATAGACTTTCCACAGAAAGGAAAGTGGATTAACTGATAGAAATAGTTATTATATTATATAGAATATTATATTATATATATTCCAGTTAGCTTGAGCCGTCATGTCAGTAATCTATTCCAGTTATCCATGTTAGCTTGAGCCGTCATGTCAGTAATCTATTCCAGTTAGCTTGAGCCGTCACGGAGGAGTATAGGATCATGGGCGAGAAACCTCTCAGATTAAATGACAACCAGCAGCTCATTTCTCTGATTTGATGAAGTAAATCTGTTTAAAATCCCTCGTACATTTCTAAACCAGATTTTACTCTGATCTAATTCAGTGACAGTGTCGTTAACGAACCAAATTTGTTTGTCTCTGCACAAAAAAACAACGAAGAAATATGCTATGATGAATTAGCATTTGAAGCTGATCAAAACTGTGTCAGATAGGAATTAAAGTCATAGCAGGCTACAATATATTCACCGCTTAGTCACCCTCCATTTCCCTTTACTGCCTGCTTTACAGTGGAGCTTCTGTCTTCTGACCTCTAACCTAGTATATCTTCTACAGATGTCGTCTGCTGAGTCCAGTGTTTCTTCACCCTGTCTGATTCAGTCTATGTTTCAGTAGATCATTGTCAGTAACCCATGTTTTTAGTTTGTTAGTAAAATTACATATTTTTTGATGTTGTTGTTGAGATAAGTAATAAAATCCCAACTGAATTTCCAGCCATGAACAGACACATACAAGGGTTTGGTGAGATGCATCCCAGCATGCTAAGCGCCAAGATACCTTCCAGTGAGGAGGTGTTTGTGTGCCCAGACTGGGAAACCACTCAGCTCTGCAGTCTGATTACCGAGATGATTAGAGCTGTCTCAAGCAGGAAATTAATCCCATGTTCAGATATAAATATTCTCCAGTGTTCAGAGAGCATTTGGCGTATGTCCCAAATGGACCCATTCTCCCTATTTAGTGCACTACTTTTGACCAAGGCTGTGATCTAAAGTAGTGCACTACATAGTGAATAGGGTGCCATTTTGAGAGCCCGGTGTTGTGACGTGAGTTCCATGCCAGGTATTTATAAAAGGGAAGTGAACAGTACACCTGTTGGTGGAGAGATAAAGGTGATATCAAGAATCCATTTATACTCTAACTAAACAGATTTGGGATATAATTGACATCTGACACCAGTTTGGCTGGCATTGTGTACTTTCGAGACGTGTTGGAAATTGTGTGTGTTATGAGCAAATGCTTTTGCGTGAGTGTGTGCAGGCGTGTATATGTGTGTTTACTGCAACCGGACTGCTTCTTGGTCTTCTGTGTACATCACCAACCATTTGTTTTAGTGTCCGCTGTCTAAATGTCTAACAAGCAGTCAAACGGCTCTTCTTCGGCCCGAGAATGTCACTGTTGTCGTGGGTAGAATGTTCTGTACGTCATTACCTGGTGTCTCGACCTCTTTTTCTATGAAATCTAATGCATCGTTGAGGCAGCTTCCAAAAAAAGCCTACCCTTAAAAAATGGCACCTTATAAAACGCACTACTTTAGACCAGAGCCCTATTCCCTATATAGTGCACTACTTTAGACCAGAGCCCTATTCCCTATATAGTGCACTACTTTAGACCAGAGCCCTATTCCCTATATAGTGTACTACTTTAGACCAGAGCCCTATTCCCTATATAGTGCACTACTATAGACCAGAGCCCTATTCCCTATATAGTGCACTACTTTAGACCAGAGCCCTATTCCCTATATAGTGCACTACTATAGACCAGGGCCCTATTCCCTATATAGTGCACTACTTTAGACCAGAGCCCTATTCCCTATATAGTGGTACTACCCATTATAGACCAGGGCCCTATTCCCTATATAGTGCACTACTATAGCCCTACCTATATAGTGCACTACTATAGACCAGGGCCCTATTCCTATATAGTGCACTACTATAGACCAGGGCCCTATTCCCTATATAGTGCACTACTTTAGACCAGAGCCCTATTCCCTATGTAGTGCACTACTTTAGACCAGAGCCCTATTCCCTATATAGTGCACTACTTTAGACCAGAGACCTATTCCCTATGTAGTGCACTACATTAGACCAGAGTCCTATTCCCTATATAGTGCACTACTTTAGACCAGAGTCCTATTCCCTATATAGTGCACTACATTAGAGCCCTATTCCCTATATAGTGCACTACATTAGAGCCCTATTCCCTATATAGTGCACTACATTAGAGCCCTATTCCCTATATAGTGCACTACATTAGAGCCCTATTCCCTATATAGTGCACTACATTAGAGCCCTATTCCCTATATAGTGCACTACATTAGAGCCCTATTCCCTATATAGTGCACTACATTAGAGCCCTATTCCCTATATAGTGCACTACTTTAGAGCCCTATTCCCTATATAGGGCACTACATTAGAGCCCATCATCATCACGCTCTTCATCTACTAGCAGGTGGGCTAGCCTGTCTGTCACTGATCTGTCTGGGGTCTTCTCATCATCATCATCATCACGCTCTTCATCTACTAGCAGGTGGGCTAGCCTGTCTGTCACTGCTCTGTCTGGGGTCTTCTCACCATCATCATCATCATCACGCTCTTCATCTACTAGCAGGTGGGCTAGCCTGCCTGTCACTGCTCTGTCTGGGGTCTTCTCACCATCATCATCATCACGCTCTTCATCTACTAGCAGGTGGGATAGCCTGTCTGTCACTGCTCTGTCTGGGGTCTTCTCACCATCATCATCATCACGCTCTTCATCGACTAGCAGGTGGGCTAGCCCGTCTGTCACTTCTCTGTCTGGGGTCTTCTCACCATCATCATCATCACGCTCTTCATCTACTAGCAGGTGGGCTAGCCTGTCTGTCACTGCTCTGTCTGGGGTCTTCTCACCATCATCATCATCATCATCACGCTCTTCATCAACTAGCAGGTGGGCTAGCCTGTCTGTCACTGCTCTGTCTGGGGTCTTCTCACCATCATCATCATCATCATCATCATCATCATCATCATCACGATCTTCATCTATTAGCAGGTGGGCTAGCCTGTCTGTCACTGATCTGTCTGGGGTATTCTCACCATCATCATCATCATCATCATCACGCTCTTCATCTACTAGCAGGTGGGCTAGCCTGTCTGTCACTGATCTGTCTGGGGTCTTCTCACCATCATCACCATCATCATCATCATCACGCTCTTCATCTACTAGCAGGTGGGCTAGCCTGTCTGTCACTGCTCTGTCTGGAGTCTTCTCACCATCATCATCATTACGCTCTTCATCTACTAGCAGGTGGGCTAGCCTGTCTGTCACTGCTCTGTCTGGGGTCTTCTCACCATCATCATCATCACGCTCTTCATCTACTAGCAGGTGGGCTAGCCTGTCTGTCACTGCTCTGTCTGGGGTCTTCTCACCATCATCATCATCACGCTCTTCATCTACTAGCAGGTGGGCTAGCCTGTCTGTCACTGCTCTGTCTGGGGTCTTCTCACCATCATCATCATCATCATCACGCTCTTCATCTACTGGCAGGTGGGCTAGCCTGTCTGTCACTGCTCTGTCTGGGGTCTTCTCACCATCATCATCATCATCATCACGCTCTTCATCTACTGGCAGGTGGGCTAGCCTGTCTGTCACTGCTCTGTCTGGGGTCTTCTCACCATGATCATCATCATCATCATCACGCTCTTCATCTACTAGCAGGTGGGCTAGCCTGTCTGTCACTGCTCTGTCTGGGGTCTTCTCACCATCATCATCATCACGCTCTTCATCTACTAGCAGGTGGGCTAGCCTGTCTGTCACTGCTCTGTCTGGGGTCTTCTCACCATCATCATCATCATCATCACGCTCCTCATCTACTAGCAGGTGGGCTAGCCTGTCTGTCACTGCTCTGTCTGGGTTCTTCTCACCATCATCATCATCATCATCACGCTCTTCATCTACTAGCAGGTGGGCTAGCCTGTCTGTCACTGCTCTGTCTGGGGTCTTCTCACCATCATCATCATCATCATCATCATCATCATCATCACGCTCTTCATCTATTAGCAGGTGGGCTAGCCTGTCTGTCACTGCTCTGTCTGGGGTCTTCTCACCATCATCATCATCACGCTCTTCATCTACTAGCAGGTGGGCTAGCCTGTCTGTCACTGCTCTGTCTGGGGTCTTCTCACCATCATCATCATCATCATCACGCTCCTCATCTACTAGCAGGTGGGCTAGCCTGTCTGTCACTGCTCTGTCTGGGGTCTTCTCACCATCATCATCATCATCATCATCATCATCATCATCATCATCATCATCATCATCATCATCATCACGCTCTTCATCTACTAGCAGGTGGGCTAGCCTGTCTGTCACTGCTCTGTCTGGGGTCTTCTCACCATCATCATCATCATCATCACGCTCCTCATCTACTAGCAGGTGGGCTAGCCTGTCTGTCACTGCTCTGTCTGGGGTCTTCTCACCATCATCATCATCATCACGCTCTTCATCTACTAGCAGGTGGGCTAGCCTGTCTGTCACTGCTCTGTCTGGGGTCTTCTCACCATCATCATCATCATCACGCTCTTCATCTACTAGCAGGTGGGCTAGCCTGTCTGTCACTGCTCTGTCTGGGGTCTTCTCACCATCATCATCATCATCATCACGCTCCTCATCTACTAGCAGGTGGGCTAGCCTGTCTGTCACTGCTCTGTCTGGGGTCTTCTCACCATCATCATCATCATCATCATCACGCTCCTCATCTACTAGCAGGTGGGCTAGCCTGTCTGTCACTGCTCTGTCTGGGGTCTTCTCACCATCATCATCATCACGCTCCTCATCTACTAGCAGGTGGGCTAGCCTGTCTGTCACTGCTCTGTCTGGGGTCTTCTCACCATCATCATCATCACGCTCTTCATCTACTAGCAGGTGGGCTAGCCTGTCTGTCACTGCTCTGTCTGGGGTCTTCTCACCATCATCATCATCACGCTCTTCATCTACTAGCAGGTGGGCTAGCCTGTCTGTCACTGCTCTGTCTGGGGTCTTCTCACCATCATCATCATCATCATCATCACGCTCTTCATCTACTAGCAGGTGGGCTAGCCTGTCTGTCACTGCTCTGTCTGGGGTCTTCTCACCATCATCATCATCATCATCATCACGCTCTTCATCTACTAGCAGGTGGGCTAGCCTGTCTGTCACTGCTCTGTCTGGGGTCTTCTCACCATCATCATCATCACGCTCTTCATCTACTAGCAGGTGGGCTAGCCTGTCTGTCACTGCTCTGTCTGGGGTCTTCTCACTCATCATCATCATCATCAGCCTGTCTGTCGCTCCTCATCTACTAGCAGGTGGGCTAGCCTGTCTGTCACTGCTCTGTCTGGGGTCTTCTCACCATCATCATCATCACGCTCTTCATCTACTAGCAGGTGGGCTAGCCTGTCTGTCACTGCTCTGTCTGGGGTCTTCTCACCATCATCATCATCATCATCACGCTCCTCATCTACTAGCAGGTGGGCTAGCCTGTCTGTCACTGCTCTGTCTGGGGTCTTCTCACCATCATCATCATCATCATCACGCTCCTCATCTACTAGCAGGTGGGCTAGCCTGTCTGTCACTGATCTGTCTGGGTTCTTCTCATCATCATCATCATCACGCTCTTCATCTACTAGCAGGTGGGCTAGCCTGTCTGTCACTGCTCTGTCTGGGGTCTTCTCACCATCATCATCATCATCATCATCGCTCTTCATCTACTAGCAGGTGGGCTAGCCTGTCTGTCACTGCTCTGTCTGGGGTCTTCTCACCATCATCATCATCATCATCACGCTCCTCATCTACTAGCAGGTGGGCTAGCCTGTCTGTCACTGCTCTGTCTGGGGTCTTCTCACCATCATCATCATCACGCTCTTCATCTACTAGCAGGTGGGCTAGCCTGTCTGTCACTGCTCTGTCTGGGGTCTTCTCACCATCATCATCATCACGCTCCTCATCTACTAGCAGGTGGGCTAGCCTGTCTGTCACTGCTCTGTCTGGGGTCTTCTCACCATCATCATCATCACGCTCTTCATCTACTAGCAGGTGTGCTAGCCTGTCTGTCACTGCTCTGTCTGGGGTCTTCTCACCATCATCATCATCACGCTCCTCATCTACTAACAGGTGGGCTAGCCTGTCTGTCACTGCTCTGTCTGGGGTCTTCTCACCATCATCATCATCATCATCACGCTCTTCATCAACTAGCAGGTGGGCTAGCCTGTCTGTCACTGCTCTGTCTGGGGTCTTCTCACCATCATCATCATCATCATCACGCTCCTCATCTACTAGCAGGTGGGCTAGCCTGTCTGTCACTGCTCTGTCTGGGGTCTTCTCACCATCATCATCATCATCATCACGCTCCTCATCTACTAGCAGGTGGGCTAGCCTGTCTGTCACTGCTCTGTCTGGGGTCTTCTCACCATCATCATCATCACGCTCCTCATCTACTAGCAGGTGGGCTAGCCTGTCTGTCACTGCTCTGTCTGGGGTCTTCTCACCATCATCATCATCATCATCACGCTCTTCATCAACTAGCAGGTGGGCTAGCCTGTCTGTCACTGCTCTGTCTGGAGTCTTCTCTGTCTATACCGCCCTTTAGTCCACGATTTCTCTCTCAATTCAATTTAAATTCAAAGGGCTTTATTGGCATGGGAAACATGTTAACATTGCCAGGCAAGTGAAATAGATAATAAACAAAAGTGAAATAAACATTACGCACTCTCTCTCTCTCTCCATCTCTGTTGTGCCTGGTGGGCCCGTCTGGTGGGCCCGTCTGGTGGGCCCGTCTGGTGGGCCCGTCTGGTGGGCCCGTCTGGTGGGCCCGACATCACCGTGATCTAATAGGAGGCTGTCAGAAGCTCTGAGCGTCAAACATCAAACAGACACAGGGACGTGCTGCTCTGCACTGGCCCAGGGGAAGACTGGTGAGGACAGGGGAAGACAGGGGATGGCTGGCAAAGGGATATGTTATCCCTGGTCAGAGATGGAACTCTGTGGCTGGAGGGGGAAATCAATGAGCCGTCCCCAGGGTTCCTGCCCAGAGGACCCCAGCTCCACTCAAACCCCAGCTCTGCCTGCAGATGTGCTACCAGGCCCTAGTACCACTCAGACCCTAATACCACTCAGACCCTAGTACCACTCAGACCCTAGTACCACTCAGACCCTAGTACCACTCAGACCCTAGTACCACTCAGACCCCAGCTCTGCCTGCAGATGTGCTACCAGGCCCTAGTACCACTCAGACCCTAGTACCACTCAGACCCCAGCTCTGCCTGCAGACGTGCTACTCAGACAGACACAGGGACACCGGAGTGGGCATCCATCCAGCAAAGCAGAGGCACAGACAGGAGATTGAAATGTAACAGGTACAAACTCTACAGCAGTGTTTTTCAACTCCAGTCCTCCGGTACCCCCAACAGCAGTCCTCCTGTACCCCCAACAGCAGTCCTCCTGTACCCCCAACAGCAGTCCCCCTGTACCCCCAACAGCAGTCCTCCTGTACCCCCAACAGCAGTCCTCCTGTACCCCCAACAGCAGTCCTCCTGTACCCCCAACAGCAGTCCTCCTGTACCCCCAACAGCAGTCCTCCTGTACCCCCAACAGCAGTCCTCCTGTACCCCCAACAGCAGTCCTCCTGTACCCCAACAGCAGTCCTCCTGTACCCCCAACAGCAGTCCTCCTGTACACCCAACAGCAGTCCTCCTGTACCCCCAACAGCACTCCTCCTGTACCCCCAACAGCAGTCCTCCTGTACCCCCAACAGCAGTCCTCCTGTACCCCCAACAGAAGTCCTCCTGTACCCCCAACACCATTCCTCCAGGACCCCAGCAGCCCAACTCCAGTCCTCCTGTACCCTTAACAACCCAACACCAGTCCTCCTGTAGGCCGTCATTGAAAATACGAATTTGTTCTTAACTGACTTGCGATTGCTCTGGTCTCCACCCATATTCCTGGGGAAATCGCGGTCTTTTGTCATTGAACTAAAAGTTGAATTGAGAAAACAATACCATATCACTCTCGTGATTATTTCTCCCCTGTTTTCAGGGGCGTAACATATACAGGAGGACTGGGGAAACACTGTTAAGTGTTAGGATAGAGGTCTGTAGGATAGAGGTCTGTAGGATAGAGGTCTGTAGGATAGAGGTCTGTAGGATAGAGGTCTGTAGGATAGAGGTCTGTAGGATAGAGGTCTGTAGGATAGAGGTCTGTAGGATAGAGGTCTGTAGGATAGAGGTCTGTAGGATAGAGGTCTGTAGGATAGAGGTCTGTCATGTAATTTAATCCATGTTAGGATAGAGGTCTGTAATGTAATTTAATCCATGTTAGGATAGAGGTCTGTAATGTAATTTAATCCATGTTAGGATAGAGGTCTGTAATGTAATTTAATCCATGTTAGGATAGAGGTCTGTAATTTAATAGGATAGAGGTCTGTAATGTAATTTAATCCATGTTAGGATAGAGGTCTGTAATGTAATTTAATCCATGTTAGGATAGAGGTCTGTAATGTAATTTAATCCATGTTAGGATAGAGGTCTGTAATGTAATTTAATCCATGTTAGGATAGAGGTCTGTAGGATAGAGGTCTGTAATGTAATTTAATCCATGTTAGGATAGAGGTCTGTAATGTAATTTAATCCATGTTAGGATAGAGGTCTGTAATGTAATTTAATCCATGTTAGGATAGAGGTCTGTAATGTAATTTAATCCATGTTAGGATAGAGGTCTGTAATGTAATTTAATCCATGTTAGGATAGAGGTCTGTA
>NC_060183.1:83951436-83956436 GCF_021184085.1 Oncorhynchus gorbuscha | reverse complement strand
CAATCATGTACGGTTGTGATACAGCCTGGAATCGAACCAGGGTCTGTAGTGACGCTTCTAGCACTAAGATACTGTGCCTTAGACAATAAGCTAAGAACTACAGGCTTTACTATTGTTACGAACCCCTTTGTCCCTGCAGTCTAGGGGGGATGTTACGAACCCCTTTGTCCCTGCAGTCTAGGGGGGATGTTACGAACCCTTTGTCCCTGCAGTCTAGGGGGGATGTTACGAACCCCTTTGTCCCTGCAGTCTAGGGGGGATGTTACAAACCCTTTTGTCCCTGCAGTCTAGGGGGGATGTTACGAACCCTTTGTCCCTGCAGTCTAGGGGGGATGTTACGAACCCTTTGTCCCTGCAGTCTAGGGGGGATGTTACAAACCCTTTTGTCCCTGCAGTCTAGGGGGGATGTTACGAACCCCTTTGTCCCTGCAGTCTAGGGGGGATGTTACGAACCCCTTTGTCCCTGCAGTCTAGGGGGGATGTTACGAACCCTTTTGTCCCTGCAGTCTAGGGGGGATGTTACGAACCCCTTTGTCCCTGCAGTCTAGGGGGGATGTTACGAACCCTTTGTCCCTGCAGTCTAGGGGGGATGTTACGAACCCTTTGTCCCTGCAGTCTAGGGGGGATGTTACGAACCCTTTTGTCCCTGCAGTCTAGGGGGGATGTTACGA
Source organism: Oncorhynchus gorbuscha (assembly GCF_021184085.1). Lineage (NCBI taxonomy): Eukaryota > Metazoa > Chordata > Actinopteri > Salmoniformes > Salmonidae > Oncorhynchus > Oncorhynchus gorbuscha. Next base: position 83,955,765 of record NC_060183.1, on the reverse strand, counting down.
ACCCTTTGTCCCTGCAGTCTAGGGGGGATGTTACGAACCCTTTTGTCCCTGCAGTCTAGGGGGGATGGAAACGAGACCCGTAACATATCTCATGCAAATCATAACGGTGAAAAGGAACAGTGAGAACCAATAAAGGACAACCTACATCAACCGTTTATTTTAAAAATACGGTAAAGGGGGTGTGGGAGAAAAGGGCGGACCCACGGGAAGAAAACATATCCCAGAACACCCCTAAGCTAGACTAGCCCACTTCAATACAGCCAAAACACCCCTAAGCTAGACTAGCCCACTTCAATACAGCCAAAACACCCCTAAGCTAGACTAGCCCACTTCAATACAGCCAAAACACCCTAAGCTAGACTAGCCCACTTCAATACAGCCAAAACACCCCTAAGCTAGACTAGCCCACTTCAATACAGCCAAAACACCCCTAAACTAGACTAGCCCACTTCAATACAGCTAACCAAAACACCCCTAAACTAGACTAGCCTACTTCAATACAGCCAACCAAAACACCCCTAAACTAGACTAGCCTACTTCAATACAGCCAACCAAAACACCCCTAAGCTAGACTAGCCCACTTCAATACAGCTAACTAACCAAAACACCCCTAAACTAGACTAGCCCACTTCAATACAGCTAACTAACTAACCAAAACACCCCTAAACTAGACTAGCCTACTTCAATACAGCTAACTAACCAAAACACCCCTAAACTAGACTAGCCTACTTCAATAGAGCTAACTAACCAAAACACCCCTAAACTAGACTAGCCTACTTCAATAGAGCTAACTAACCAAAACACCCATAAACTAGACTAGCCCACTTCAATACAGCCAACTAACAAAAACACCCCTAAACTAGACTAGCCTACTTCAATACAGCTAACTAACCAAAACACCCCTAAACTAGACTAGCCCACTTCAATACAGCTAACTAACCAAAACACCCCTAAACTAGACTAGCCCACTTCAATACAGCTAACTAACCAAAACACCCCTAAACTAGACCAGCCCACTTCAATACAGCTAACTAACTAACCAAAACACCCCTAAGCTAGACCAGCCCACTTCAATACAGCTAACTAACCAAAACACCCCTAAACTAGACCAGCCCACTTCAATACAGCTAACTAACTAACCAAAACACCCCTAAGCTAGACTAGCCCACTTCAATACAGCTAACTAACCAAAACACCCCTAAACTAGACTAGCCCACTTCAATACAGCTAACTAACTAACCAAAACACCCCTAAACTAGACTAGCCCACTTCAATACAGCTAACTAACTAACCAAAACACCCCTAAACTAGACTAGCCCACTTCAATACAGCTAACTAACCAAAACACCCCTAAACTAGACTAGCCCACTTCAATACAGCTAACTAACCAAAACACCCCTAAACTAGACTAGCCCACTTCAATACAGCTAACTAACCAAAACACCCCTAAACTAGACTAGCCCACTTGAATACAGCTAACTAACTAACCAAAACACCCCTAAACTAGACTAGCCCACTTCAATACAGCTAACTAACAAACCAAAACACCCCTAAACTAGACTAGCCCACTTCAATACAGCTAACTAACCAAAACACCCCTAAACTAGACTAGCCCACTTGAATACAGCTAACTAACCAAAACACCCCTAAACTAGACTAGCCCACTTGAATACAGCTAACTAACCAAAACACCCCTAAACTAGACTAGCCCACTTCAATACAGCTAACTAACAAACCAAAACACCCCTAAACTAGACTAGCCCACTTCAATACAGCTAACTAACAAACCAAAACACCCCTAAACTAGACTAGCCCACTTCAATACAGCCAAAACACCCCTAAATTAGACTAGCCCACTTCAATACAGCCAAAACACCCCTAAACTAGACTAGCCCACTTGAATACAGCTAACTAACCAAAACACCCCTAAACTAGACTAGCCCACTTCAATACAGCTAACTAACAAACCAAAATACCCCTAAACTAGACTAGCCCACTTCAATACAGCTAACAAAACACCCCTAAACTAGACTAGCCCACTTCAATACAGCCAAAACACCCCTAAACTAGACTAGCCCACTTCAATACAGCCAAAACACCCCTAAACTAGACCACTTCAATACAGCCAAAACACCCCTAAACTAGACTAGCCCACTTCAATACAGCCAAAACACCCCTAAACTAGACTAGCCCACTTCAATACAGCTAACTAACCAAAACCCCCCTAAACTAGACTAGCCCACTTCAATACAGCTAACTAACCAAAACACCCCTAAACTAGACTAGCCCACTTCAATACAGCTAACTAACAAACCAAAACACCCCTAAACTAGACTAGCCCACTTCAATACAGCCAAAACACCCCTAAACTAGACCACTTCAATACAGCCAAAACACCCCTAAACTAGACTAGCCCACTTCAATACAGCCAAAACACCCCTAAACTAGACTAGCCCACTTCAATACAGCTAACTAAAACACCCCTAAACTAGACTAGCCCACTTCAATACAGCTAACAAAACACCCCTAAACTAGACTAGCCCACTTCAATACAGCTAACTAACCAAAACCCCTAAACTAGACTAGCCCACTTCAATACAGCTAACTAACCAAAAACCCCTAAACTAGACTAGCCCACTTCAATACAGCTAACTAACCAAAACACCCCTAAACTAGACTAGCCCACTTCAATACAGCTAACTAAAAAACCCCTAAACTAGACTAACTTCAATACAGCCAAAACCCCTAAACTAGACTAGCGTACTTCAATACAGCCAAAACTAAAACCCCCTAAACTAGACTAGCGTACTTCAATACAGCCAAAACCCCTAAACTAGACTAACTTCAATACAGCCAAAACCCCTAAACTAGACTAGCCCACTTCAATACAGCCAAAACCCCCTAAACTAGACTAGCCCACTTCAATACAGCTAACAACCAAAACCCCTAAACTAGACTAGCCCACTTCAATACAGCTAACCAAAACCCCTAAACTAGACTAGCGTACTTCAATACAGCCAAAACACCCCTAAACTAGACTAGCCCACTTCAATACAGCTAACTAGAGAGAGAGAGAACCAGAAAATCAACCGATTGGGTTTTAAACCAAGGGAAAGGGGATGTGATTGGCTAAGGGAAAAGGAGCAGGTGTCTTCTGATTGCCGACTGATTGGTGACTGATTGGTGACTGATTGGTGACTGATTGGCGACACCTGTGAATAGGGGAGAAGGAAAGAAAATACACACAGGATACCTAATATCTGTAACTACTACATGCTTCACTATAAACACTAAACTACATGCTTCACTATAAACACTAAACTACATGCTTCACTATAAACACTAAACTACAAACTACATGCTTCACTATAAACACTAAACTACGAACTACATGCTTCACTATAAACACTAAACTACATGCTTCACTATAAACACTAAACTACGAACTACATGCTTCACTATAAACACTAAACTACATGCTTCACTATAAACACTAAACTACATGCTTCACTATAAACACTAAACTACATGCTTCACTATAAACACTAAACTACATGCTTCACTATAAACACTAAACTACATGCTTCACTATAAACACTAAACTACATGCTTCACTATAAACACTAAACTACATGCTTCACTATAAACACTAAACTACATGCTTCACTATAAACACTAAACTACATGCTTCACTATAAACACTAAACTACATGCTTCACTATAAACACCAAACTACATGCTTCACTGTAAACACTAAACTACATTAGAAATTATGTCTGTAGAAATGAAATAAAGCTCCTCCTGGGACTCTGAGATTCTAGACGGCGTCACATTACTGAACACCTGACTTCAGTCACCCTGCACTGATCTGGGCTTTGACAGGAGATAGACACAGGACTTCAGTCACCCTGCACTGATCTGGGCTTTGACAGGAGATAGACACAGCACTTCAGTCACCCTGCACTGATCTGGGCTTTGACAGGAGATAGGCACAGGACTTCAGTCACCCTGCACTGATCTGGGCCGTGACAGGAGATAGGCACAGGACTTCAGTCACCCTGCACTGATCTGGGCCGTGACAGGAGATAGGCACAGGACTTCAGTCACCCTGCACTGATCTGGGCTTTGACAGGAGATAGGCACAGGACTTCAGTCACCCTGCACTGATCTGGGCCGTGACAGGAGATAGGCACAGGACTTCAGTCACCCTGCACTGATCTGGGCTTTGACAGGAGATAGGCACAGGACTTCAGTCACCCTGCACTGATCTGGGCCGTGACAGGAGATAGGCACAGGACTTCAGTCACCCTGCACTGATCTGGGCTTTGA